>NC_055687.1:2750944-2828444 GCF_017639745.1 Melanotaenia boesemani
AACATGTCTGATTCTCTAAAGCTGAGTGCCTCGTACAGCATGTGCAGGCAGCGGTTCTGGTGCAGGCAGCGGTTCTGGTGCAGGCAGCGGTTCTGGTGCAGGCAGCGCCGGCTTGAGGTCCTGATAGAGGCCTGTTTTAGCAGCTCCTTTCAGCAGGCCCTCACCACCATCCACCCCAACAAAGCTCTTAAACCCCAGTTTAACCATCTGCACAAACAAGAAGGAAACCATCACTAAGACGACACGCTACAGGTGAAAACAGTAACTGGAACCATGAAACTTCCTGCTTTCTTCCTCACATTCAGACTATTATTGTTTGCGTTGCAAGTTTTCTAAAATGTTATGTCTAAATATTCAGATTAGGTATGATGTAGCCAGAAATGCTCTAATTTACCTACATTTTAAGGGATTTTTAGGATATCTCCATTTATCACACTAAGAAATGCTGTCAAAAACCAGAAAAAATAGTTTTTGGAAGGAAATGTTCATGAAATCAAGCTGTGAATGAGATAAATAAATATTATATATATATATATATATATATATATATATATATATATATATATATATATATATATATATATATAAACAACATTTCATTAAAAACTGTAAAAGGTTTGGTGTGTAAGTGCTGCTGAAGCTACAGTATGAAAAGCTGGGTTGTAAAATTCAACACATTGCTACGAAACAGTATTTAAAATGTTTATTTTTGACATTTTCTGTCTTCCAGTCTGAATGAAGACATGTTGAGGAAGTGGAAAATCTCAGATTTGAGAAAAAGCGGCGTTTTCTCCAGCGTTGTCCCGCTGTCCGCTGCTCATCCAGCCATGGAAGCCATGGTCAGAGTTTGCGTGGAGGAGGTAGGAATATTTTCCCATCAAGTTTGGTTTTCTTAAATCCCAAAGGTTGACGATATTTGGCGTACGTCGGTTTTTCTACCAACACAAACTCGATAAATGAGGCCGCAGATTTTCTCCTTTCACTGTCTGAACCCTGCATGTTGTCTTTAATCTCTCTTTCTCCTTCCTCATCTTGCAGATACTCTTCCTCTTACATCACTACTGTGTACAAGTAAAGAAATAACTTTCTTTTTTGTCGACTCAAAATCGGCATCGCACCTATTAGCAGCTGTTATAACCAAGCTGTCATTATTATTTCATTTCCTAGTACGATGTAGGTATTTGTAGTTTTACCTGTTTCCTTTCGTGCTGCTGTCTTCTGTCCTTGCAGCTCTTTCCTGGTTTCCTTCCTCTTAGTTTCAAAACAAATCAGTTTCTGGCCGCTGCTGCATTTCCTCGTGCTGCATTCACTGACATCAGAGATCCACGCTCTTAAATGTCAGATTTGCTATAATTATTAACGCTTTAATTCGGTGCTAGTAGCTGGGGAGGCAGCAGGGATGGTTGGGCTTTAAATGCCGCCCCGGTAGGTCCGCCCATGGGTGCTCCTAATGGTTCTCTGCTTGGTTTTCATACAGAGACCGTAGGGGGGATTGTGTTTCTATGCAGATGTAGCAGCTGGTTGTTTGGTGTTGCTGTTTTCAATCTCGTTTTTGTGTCATTTTTCGGCCCCTCTCTTTTGTTCTTTTCAGGCCCACTTTTAATATCCACTGCTTGTGCAACAAAGAAAGAAGTCACACACTTGAATATTTCCTTGGACTGTCTTTAGTTTTAATTACAGCAGCATTATCTATGGCCTCTGCAATGTCACAATATTTACTTCCATCTGGAGTTGCATCCATTTCTGTACAAGATCATGTGCTGACAGGAAAGTCGGACCTCCACCACATCCCAAAGGTTCTCAATTGGGTTCAGGCATGGAATCGTGGTGGCCAAGCCATGTGAGTAAATGACTTCTCATGGACGCCACACCCTCAAGCCTAAAGAGGAGGGAGATCTTCCAGCGTGTTAGCAGCCTTCACTTCAAAAGCCTGCATCTGATAGTATCAGAGTGCATACGGGATGGGAAGCTCGTATGTTTGGAAGGAACTATGAATGCTAAAAGCAAACACATGCTGCCCTCTAGACGACATCTCTTTCAGGGAAGGTCTTGCAGATTTTACCACATCCTGCATCCATCACAGAAAAAATGCTTCAGAGATGTCCACAAACTCTACAGCAGCTGGAAACCTGCAGTATGTCAGGCAAGAAAGGGACTGAATCCCAACACCACAACTCCAGGAACTAAATGACCTTGATGGCGTCTTCAAACTGTACTAAAAAGAAGGAGGTGCTACACCATGGTAAACATGCCCCCGTTTGGTATGTTACGGGTCGGTACGATGCTTTCTTCTGTGTTTTGTTGGGTGCTTGTTGAATTGGATATCTTCTAACAGTGTAGATACAGTTTTTAGTGATTTTGAATATTCATGATGATGAACTGTGGGGAGGAGCCTCGGTTTAGGCCTGGCTAACCCCTGTTGTGGTCAGTTGTCACCACGTCTTCTTGAACATCTTCTTGCCCAATGGTTGCGCCTAAAAAGAGTCACTTCTATTGTATCTTTCTCTCCCAACTTTTTCCCTGGTAACTTTACCTTACTTGCTCATCGAACAGAGACAGACCATGTTACCAAACAGGACACTTCTAAATATGCCAGATTTAGCTAAAGGGCTCATTTTCATCTGTTGCCTTTGGCCAGATCTTAAGAAGGCTCCCTGGAATAAGGAAAAAGAGATAATTGTGAGGAAAACAAATATTCATCAATGGTAGCTAGCTAATCTGCTGCCTCAAGAACAGAAACCTCTCAAGAATTTTTCCTCTTTAACTGCCTTTGGTGGGAGCAATAATTTTCATCTTTCTGTCTATCTACGTTAGGCAAGAGCTGCCTCTCCATGCCTGGCTTCCTCTTCTCAAAATAACTCCTACACCTCCGAGTGCAGAAGCATGTGTTTTATTCTAAAGCAACTACCCTTTAATAACCTGGCATTACCTCCCTTCATATCAGCCCAACGTACCACGGGACTGAGAGCTTCAGACCTTCCTCACCGCTCTTAATCTCATTTTACAAATATGAAGCCACTTTAGCTTAGATTATAAAGGTGGCTAACAGTAAACGTCATGTTGCGTTCATAAATACAACCTAACAGTTTATGCGGGGGAAAAACTGGAAAGGGTACCAGAATGTCCTACCCAAACTATCCCACTTTTTGGGACCCTTCTTTTGGGGTCCCAGTCTTTCTGACCTGACCCAAAAGGGTGGAGTTTGACACGCTGCAATTTTAACTGGTGGAAAGAATCATCATCCCATAACAACAAAGTGGCAACAGCTAAATGTTTAAATATACAGCGTAAGTTTTGATGTTAAAATTTTACATGTCAAGAAGACAAACCGCTGGATGTCCACCATTCTTCTCCTTTGTTTGTGTGTCATGTTTTTCTTGGTTGTAATTCAAGGAAAGCATCATATTATTACATAGATGATGCAGCCATGGCTCCTGGCTAATACCAGGTAATAGTACGGCTGGCTGTGGAAACACAACAGAGATCAGGATTTATTGTACCAAACTGTCCCGTACTGACCCGGACCTGCTGGTGGAAACAGGGTTTATCTGGTCTGAGCTCTATTATGAACCCCCTACTGGAATCCTCTGGAAACATCCGTAGTGCACATGCAGGCATGTGAACAATTATGTTTACAACGGAGCCGGTTGGCTATAATAACACGAGTTTTAAAAGCAAGAACGTTCTCGGTTTTCACTACAATAGAAATACAAAGAACGGAGGACGGAGGTGTCGCAGGTAAGTGACGTCATGAGGTAAGTGACACTGGTGAGTGAGAGACGGCAGACTGAGACAAGGCGCTAAATAACAAATTCATTTATTCAATTCTGTACCATCGCCAATTCACTAACCCTGTAAAAACATTGTTTTTTCTAAAGAAGGAGAAGGGAACTTATTAAGAGATACTCTGGAGCACAGCGGGGAGGATTTGGCTAGCCTGACCAGTTACATAGATCAGTGCTACGAATTAATAGTTATGGGGAAGTCAAACAAAACTTCGACTCCGTCCACCTCTTCAGCGGCTAAGCGACAGCGCGATGAGGAATCACCTGGATCCATCTCTCCTCCGAGCAAAGACTCAACGGATGTATTAATATCAATAGATAACAAGCTCTCCAGCTTGGACGCCCGTCTGAGCTTGTTGGAGATTCTCCACCGAGAGTTCCAGGCCGTCCGAGAATCGCTGGAGTTTAGCCAGAAGCAGGTGGAGGCGCTAGCGACAGAGAACGTCAACCTTAGGGAGTCGGTGAAATCCCTCACGGAGGGAGTGACCCGACTCACAGTAGAAAATAGAAAAATGAAAGAAACGGTAATAGACCTACAGGCCAGGAGTATGCGGGACAATCTGGTGTTTATGGGAATCCCAGAACAGACGGATGAGGACCCTGAAGCCACTGTAAGAAGCTTTATATCCACCAAACTTAAACTTCCTGCAGAAGTTACAAATGATATACAGTTTCACCGAGTCCATCGTCTGGGAGGAAAGAAGCCCGGAGCCCGAAGACCGCGGCCTATTGTTGCAAAGTTCGGGGATTTTAAGCAAAAGGAAAGAGTGAAACGCCAGGGCCGAGAACTAAGGGGAACCAACTTTGGAGTAAACGACCAGTTTCCAAAGGAAATTCTTGACCGGAGAAGAATCCTTTTCCCGATTAGACGAAAATTCATCACGGAAGGATCCCGAGCAGTCATCGCAGTGGACAAATTATTTATTGACGGCCAGCTTTACCGGGACCCCAACATCACGCCGTGGCTCTTCTGATCCCAGGTGCTGTAAGTCAATCTCTCACAATGATCACTCTTAACTCGCCATTATAGATCACTGACAGTAGAACACACCGCTCGTCCTCACCACAGCCTCTACACCTAGATCGATGTATTTTTTTTCTGTTTTGTTTTTCTCTTACACACAACCACTCTCACTTTTCACTCTCTTTCTATTTCACGCATTCACTGTTAATTGTAATCCAGCTCGTAATATCAGCAGCGCACGCAGCCGGTCGAACACCGTCAGGACGCACAGCCGCACCATACATGATACATATAAATACTCGCGTTTTATGTATGAGAGAACACGCATTAAGGTAGACTACATATACGGATATTTAACACACGGATAAACACGCGCAGTCAGGCTGCACGCAAACACGCGCGAACACGCAGAGGGGCGCACAAAGACACACGCGTCAGTAACACGCATGAAGCATTAAACCGTTCACAATAACCATGTTAAAAATCGTCTGTTGGAATGTACATGGAGCCGGTTCCAGGGAGAAGAGGTTGAAGATCTTTAATAAATTACAGGAGCTGCAGGCTGACATTGTCTTACTACAAGAGACTCATCTAACAAACTCAACCATAGACCTTCTTAAAACAGCTCAGTTTCCTCATGTTCACTCAGCTTGTTACAATTCTAGGCAGAGAGGAGTAGCTACTCTTATTAATAAGAGACTAAATTTTGACATAGATAGCACAGTAGTGGATCCGGAAGGCAGATTTCTGATAACTTTATTATCTATTTGCAATATCAAATTATGTATTACCAATGTGTACGGCCCCAATGTAGATGATCCCTCCTTTTTCCACTCCCTGTTTGCTACACTCCAGAATTATTCAGATAACAGAATAGTGTTAGCTGGTGATTTTAATGTAGTCTTGACTGAACAAGATCGCTGCAGCACATCAGGCAGTCATCGAGTCTGGCAGTCGTCAGAAACTATCAAACAGTACATGAAGGATTTTGGTCTTTGCGATGCTTGGCGCTCTCACCATCCTAAACTAAGAGAATACACCTTCTTCTCTTCAGTTCACCACTCCTTCTCTAGAATAGATTATATTTTAAATAGTAATTCACTAATGGGCGACATTTCAGAGACTCAGATACATCCAATCAGCATCAGCGATCACGCACCAGTTTCATTCAGTCTGAGAATCAAAAATAATAAACCGATTGGTAAAAGCTGGAGATTTAACACCTCTTTATTGAAAGATCCTGAGTTTATTGATTATTTTAAAAAAGAATGGTCAATTTATATAGAAAAAAATGACATGCCTGAAACTTCAGCGTGTCTCCTTTGGGAAGCAGGAAAAGCAGTAATGCGAGGGAAAATAATTTCCTTCTCCTCACATAAGAAGAAGAAGGAAACAGCAAGAGTTTTAGAATTAGAACTCAGGATTAAATCATTGGAGGAGGCTTACCGCATTTCCCCCGAAGAGCACACAATGAATAATATAAGGAAAACTAAATTGCAGCTTAAAGAAATTATAGATAAAAAAACACAGTTTTTAGTGCAAAGACTTCGCTTGGAGAACTTTGAACACAGTAACAAATCTGGAAAGTTTTTAGCAAATCAACTAAAAACAAACAAGGAGAAAACAACAATCTCCTCTGTTAAAGATCAAGACGGAAACATCAGCCATGACCCAGACAAGATAAATGACACGTTTAGAAGCTTCTATAAAACATTATATGAATCACAGATTAATCCAACAGATGAACATATTGAACAATTTTTAAACAACATTAATCTACCAAAACTAAAAAATGAAAATAAAATAACTTTAGATGCACCTATTACTATAGATGAACTCCACGAAGCTCTCCAACATATGCCCAACAATAAAGCCCCGGGTCCAGATGGTTACTCAGCAGAATTTTACAAGGAATTCTGGACAACGCTAGCTCCTACATTTTATAATATGTTGTTAGAAATACAGGAAAAACAAAAAATACCGCAAAATATGAACTTAGCTAATATAACACTATTGCTAAAACCAGGCAAAGACCCCACACTTCCATCCAGTTACCGTCCCATATCTTTAATAAATGTAGACCTGAAAATAATTAGTAAAGCTCTTGCCAGAAGGATAGAAAAAATAACCCCTCTTATAATACATCCGGACCAGACAGGTTTTATAAAAGGTCGACATTCATCTACTAACACGCGTAGACTAATTAACCTCATAGATTACTCTACTTTACATAATCTAGAATCCACAATCATTTCTCTAGATGCAGAAAAAGCCTTCGACAGGGTAAACTGGAAGTTTCTATTTGCAACACTAGACAAATTTGGGTTTGGACCTTCTTTCATAGAGTGGATTAAAATATTATATAATAACCCAAATGCATGTGTGAAAACCAACGATCAAACTTCTCCAAGCTTCCGCTTACAGAGAGGCACCAGACAGGGCTGCCCACTCTCCCCTCTCCCCCGGGGTGGGCCGGGTGGGGGCCCCGGGCTCTGGGGCGTCGGGTCTCCCCCCGCTCCTGGGGGTGGGGGGTCTGCCGCTGCTGGGGGGGGCTGGGCCCGTCCGGATGTGCCGTGCCGGGGGTTGGTCCGTGCCCTGGTGCTTGGTCGCAGCCCCGGAACCTGGGTGGGGGTGTGTTTGTGTGTGGGTGTGTGTGTGTCTGTGGGTATGCTGGTGTGTGGGTGGGTGTAGAGGGACGTGTGTGCTGTATGTGTGTGTGGGTGTGTATGAAGGTCTGGGTGTGTGCGTGTATGTGTGTGTGTGAGTAGTGTGCGGGTGTGTGTGTGGAGGTCTATGTGGGATGTGGGAGTGTGTGAAGGTATGTATATATGAGTGTGTGCACGTGGTGGTCGAGGTGTGTGTGGAGGAGTGAAGGAGTGGGTGGAGGCGTGAGTATGTGTGGAAGTGCTTGTGTGTATATGCAGGTATGTATGTGAGTGTGTGTGTAGTGGTGTATGTGTATGGAGGGGTATGAGAGTGTGTGTGTATGTGGGCACCGGGGTGTGTGCTTATAGGTATGTGCGTGACGTGTGTGTGTGGAGGTATGTGCACGTATTGAGGTGTTGGTATATAGAGGTGTGTGAGAGTGTGTGCGTTTGCAGGGGGTTAGGACGTGTCCTCTGGGGGGCGCCCTGGCTGGGTGTTGGGGGCGGGGGCCTGGGGTTCCCTTCCTTCGCCTCGCCCCCCTCCCACTCAGAAAGAGGAAAGTGGCCCCTTGGGCAGGTGGCTGGCCCCTGGGGGGGTTCGTGGCGTGCCTGGGTTGGGGTGCCTGCTCTGGGCCTGTGACGCCCTTCGGGGCCGGCAGGGGACGGGGGCGCCCTAAGCCACTGGCGGGTCGTCTTCCAGGGGGGAGGCTTACCCCCCTCTGGACCTACATCTCCTGACCCCTCCCCTCCCCACTCTTCACTACATACACAGGTAGGGCCGTGGGGGGTGTGCTTGTTGCGCTGGGCGGGGCAGGGGGGTCATCATAGTGGCCCCGTTGCTTCGCCGAGCGGCAGCATGCCTCCCAGCTTTTAATTCCACTTAGTCACTGAGCACAAATAACATTTGCAACATACAAACACGTTTTGGGGGGTGGAACATGCGAGGTCAGGTGGGTGGGACTGCTCAGGTGGCCCCACCCCCTCCTCAATGCAGTTACTGCCCCCCAATTTTAACCCTCTTTTTTTTTTAATTGCAAACAGCACATAATATATTCCCTCACTAGTGGGGGAGGGAGGGGGGATGGGGTCTTCAAGCGCCCCTGTCTCCATGGATGGCCCGGGGGCGGGGCGGGCCGGGTGGCCTGTCGCGTTGGCCCGGGGCGTAGGCGGGCTGTCCCGGGGGGTTTGGCTGCTGGCCCTGGGGGGAAGGTGCTGTTTTGGGGGTGGGGAGTGGGGGACTGGGGGGGGGGTGGGGGCCTGGCTCGTGTCTCCTCGCCTCCTGGCTGGGGCTGTCCCCCCGCGGCGTGGGGTGGCGGGAGGATGGTGGTGGGGGGATGGTGTTTGTGTGTGTGTGTGTGTATGTGTGTGGGGGGGGGGGTGGTGTGTGGGTGGGAGAGTGGTGTGTGTGTGGGGGGATGGGTGGTGGAGGGATGGTGTGTGTGTGTGGGAGGGTGGGGTGTGTGGAGGTGGATGTGTGGTGTGTGGGAGGGGGGGTGGTGTGGATGTGGGAGGATGAATGGTGGAGGGATGATGTATGTGGGGGAGGATGGGGTATGTGTGGGAGAATGTATGGTGCAGGGATGGGGAGTGTGTGGGAGGATGGATGGTGGAAGAATGGTGTGTGTGCAGGAGGATGGATGGTGTATGGGAGGGAGGATGGTGTGTGTGTGGGGGAGTGGTGTATGTTTGGGAGAGTGGGTGATGGAGGGGTGGTGTGTGTGTGTGTGGGAGGATGGGGTACGTGAAGGTGGATGTTTGGTGTATGTGTGGGAGGATGAGTGGTGGAGGGATGATGTGTGTGTGTGGGAGGATGGGGTAGGTGTGGGAGAGTGTATGGTGGAAGGATGGTGAGTGTGTGGGAGGATGGATGGTGGAAGGATGGTGTGTGTGTGGAAGGATGGATGGTGGAAGGATGGTGTGTGTGTGTGGGAGGACAGAGTATGTGAGGGTTGGATGGTGTATGTGTGGGAGGATGAATGGAGGAGTGGAAGGAGAGTGTGTGTGTTTGTGTGTGTTGGTCTGGGGGGGGGGGCAGGACTGGTTCTCGGGGTGTGCGGCTGGGCGCTGGGATGTGGGGCTGGCCTCTGGCGGTGGCCGTCTGGGCGGGCCGGGTCCCCCCGGGTGGCGTGCTGGCCCTTGGCCTGTGGGGGTGGGGGGTGTCCCTGCGCTCCTGGGCCCGGGCCCTCTGCCCCGTCTGTCCCGGGCGGCCGGTGCCCGGGGGGGTCGGGGACTGCTGGCCTCGGCCTGCCGGGGCCGGTGCCCCTTGTCCGCGGGGCGGCTCCTGCTGGGGTCTCCTGCTGCTGCCTTCCTGGGCGGGCGAGTGGTCGTCTCTGTGGACCGGTCGGGATCTGTAGCCTACGGGGGGTCTGGTGGCCTGGGTCTCGGGACCGCTGGCCTGACTCTGGCCTCTGTTCAAGTGAGGTGGCATCTGCATGATCACTCTGCATGGTCACTCCTCCCTGAACGTCTCCACACAGTCTTTGCGTCGCCGTGTGGCCGAGTTCTCCAGCATATCCACACAGGTTTCTCTGCGCGTGTTCTTGAATACAGCAGTTTCACTTATATCTATTATCATATTTTTTTTTTTCCTTTTTTTTTTTTTTTATTATTTCTGTTCTTATTATTATTATTATTACTCTTACTCTTATTATTATTACTACTACTATTATTATTATTACTATTATTGTGATTATTATTATTGTTACTATTATCAACTAGTTGTGTAATGACCTACTGGCCAGGATGATCTTAGCTATATATGTTGTAAGTAGTATGGATTACATGGTTTTCTGTATAATGTTTTAAGTCCCCACCCGCACTCCCCACACCCTTTCTGTCCCTCTCTCTCCCCTCCCTCTTCTCTCTACTTTCTTTTCTATCTCTCTCTCTCTCTGTCCCCTCCGGTCGAGTCCAGCATTAAGAGTCTGATTTAATAAAGTTTTTCATGTCATCAAGAGGGACTTTATACATGAAGTATAAATCCCTGCTTGATAGAGTAAAATTGCCCAGCACCAGACAGCAGCCAGACAATCATTCTGTTTGCAACGATGCTGGACAAGACAGGTTAAAAAAAAAAAAAAAAAAAAAAAAAAAAAAAGAAATACAAAGAAGTTCTTTGTTGAAAAGGGATCAGACATTTATTTATAAAGAGTCCTCTAAGAAGCATTCAAGGTATACATGTAATACATTATAATATAATATAATATAATATAATACATATAAATGACAGAATATGAAGAAAAAGTTCAGATTCATACTGAAAGTTTTTAAACCTCCAAAAACCTGACCCTCCCCAGTTGGGGGACGTTGAAAACCGATGGTGTCAAACTGCCTAAATATCCATGTTGGAGACTTCGTCCGAACCTGTTTAATCTTATTCTGCTTCATTTTATCATTTATGGCCTTTGCTGGCTGTGCTGGTCATTACAAGAATTGTGTATTATCATGTGTAAGCTCTCTTTGTCAAAATGTTTGTTTACGCCGCCATGTTGGGTGTTAAAAAGTTAGCTGTAGAACCGAGCTGGTAGCAGTATGCCTGCTTTTTAAAAATCTTTTTACCACCAACGAACGTGATTAAGTCAGGGAAGTCGGATGGTGACCACAGTCAAGTCAAGTGATCAGTGACGAAAGGTGAGAATGGTCTATACAGCACTGCATGCTAGCTGCTTCCTGGATGTGAACCAGATTCTGAAGGCATGTTAACTCTGCTCATGTTTAATCTAACTGGTTGACTACTCTAAAAATCTCATCTACATTTAGATGACTTTTACATCATATCTCATTAATACATAATTCTTTAAGTGTTAGCATCTTTAGCTAAACATGGAGGTTTCAGTAAACCGTCTCTCTGCACATTCCTTTTCAAGCTCCTTATGGCTACAAATAGCTTAAAGCCAACCAGCTTTTCTAAAGCCCAGCATGAGTGGAAGCAGGGCTTGTAATCTTTTATGTAATCTTTTCATTTATTCCTGTTTTTTTTTTTTTTTTTTTTATCTCTGAATGCATTCATTCATCACTGCATTTGTTTGTCTCAGATGTCAGAGAAGAAGAAACTCAGCATTTTATCATACTGTATCATTTATCATAATAGATGCAGTATGAATACCTTTAATGGTAAATTACACCTAGATGTAGTATTTCTATGTTTGTACATGTTGCTTGGGTGCACAATTTTTAATTTAGTACAAATTTAAAGTTAAATTTAAGTACACAATTATTGTTTAGTTCAATTCAGTTAAATCCAGCTTTATTTGTATAGTGCCAATTATCAACAACGTCGTCTCAGGGCTTCACAGACAAATCAATTCAAACCAAATTCTAATCAGTAACAGCCTATGTTTTGGAAAACCAACAGATTACATTGAATCTTGACTTTGATCCAATCCTTCAACTTGAGCTGGAAGAGGCGACAGTGAAAAGGAAACACTCCCTTTTAGCAGGAAGGAAAAACCTCCACCAGAACCAGAACCTGGTTCAGGGAGGGCGGCCATCTGCCTCAACCGGTTGGGTTGGCGAGGACAGGAACGAGAGACCTGCAGACCCTGCAACTTAGAGTCAGGAAGACCTGCTGAGAAAAGAGAAATACGTGAATAAGCATAACTAAGGGATGGATAACCCCCTACTGTAAGATTTATCAGAAAGGAAGGTTTTAAGTCTGATCTTAACGGTAGAGAGGGTGTCTGCCTCCTGAACCCAAACTGGGAGCTGGTTCCATAAGAGAAAGGCTGCCTCCCATTGTACTCTCAGCCATTCTGGGAACTGCATGTAGACCTGAAGTTTGAGAAAGAAGAGCCCTGATCTCTTGATTATGGTGTTCCACAGGGATCTGTTCTGGGGCCTATATTGTTTATTTTGTATTTGCTGCCTCTACAGACATTATAGGCTCTTTTAAAGATATTTCTTACCATTATTTTGCTGATGATATTCAGCTATTTATTTCTTTTAAACCTAAGGATGTTTTTAAGATTCAGATCTTGCTTGGGGGTTTGGATGCTGTCAGGAGTTGGATGAATGATAACTTTCTTCAATTAAATGATGCAAAAACTGAGGTCCTTGTTTGTGCCCCTGTTAGAATTTTCCCTAAGATAGCTGAGAGTCTCGGCCCAGTTGCCTCATTTATGAAGCCCTCAGTTAGGAACCTTTGAGTAATTCTTGACTCTGCACTGTCTTTAGATGCTCATATAAAATCGCTTGTTCATTCTTGTTTTTATCATCTCAAAAACGTTGCCAAGCTGAGTCCAACTGTTTCACCATCTGAGATGGAGATGATCTCATCTCGACCTGATTACTGTAATTCCATCTTCACATGCGTAAACACAAAATCTCTTGATTGTCTGCAGGCTGTACTAAGTACTTACTTAGTTTTATTTGTTTTGTGCTCTCTGTGTTATTTTGTGTTTTATTGTTAAGCATTTTGTGATTTTTATCTTGAAAGGTGCTATATAAAGAAACATTTACTTACTTTTCTTACTTTACTCTGTTGGGAATATATGGAACCATTAGATCTTTGATATACCATGGTGCCTGGTGATGGAGAGCTTTATATGTGAGGAGGAGAATTTTAAATTCTATCCTGGATTTAACAGGGAGCCGATGAAGAGAAGCTATAACTGGAGAAACATGATTTCTCCTGCTAGAAAACACTGATGAAATGGATTTCTTAAATTTGTTAACAAATTGTCTGACCAACATCTGCTATAATGAAACTTCCTCTCAGACATTGTGTAATCAAGTAAACTCGGAGACGATCAGACAGATCAGGGTAATGAGGAAACCCTGTTAGTTCTTCACCGTCAACGCCAAAAGCCTCAGAATAAGATCAGGGGGGTTTTCCATGAAGCTGGATTAGGGAAAGCGGGGCTTATCTTGATAAGTCTAGCTCTTTAAATAAAGAGTTTTGTTCCATCAACATGCCCACTGAGTAACCATGGTAACTGATCCACCAGAACTAGTCTGCTCAGGGGCAGGTTAACGTTTAGCTTAGCTTAACTGTGTGTCAGAGGTCTGATAAAGTTCCGCCTGGTAGAATGCTGCACTCCCGCCACTCATCCTGGTATAAAAGTAAAAGAAAATAAATAAATAAAATAAAAAAAAACCCTTATCATATCACTACTTTGTCTTGAATAATCAATAAATCTATCAGTGCCAGTTTAACTAAAGAAACACAACTATATACGTACTGAACATGCATTTTCAGTATGACTCTACACAAAAATCCTGATATTTGAGGATTTCCTGATCAGATCCAGGACAGAAATCCCGGGTTAGGCCGTGACGAGCTGGGCCTCATCTGACTGGTGATCCAGTACAAACTGGATTCATGACGCGTTTCTGTTCCTCAGCATATCCAACATGAACTTTACAGAAATATTGTTATACACCACGACTCTCTACAGTCTGTGTCATGTCTTTAATGTGTGTGTGAGAGAAATATTCCTGCTGATCTAAAGTCAGCAGGTGAGGCAGGCAGTACTCTGCCTCACCTCAAGGGGGCGTAGTTTCATGCTGGTGGATGAATAGTAAAATAAGAAGCTCTTTTCAGTTCTTACAATGTAAATGTGACTCCAGAGGAGTTGGTTCCTCACCAGCCATGAACCCACCGCACGTCTCTGATCTCCATCAGCTTTCTTTGTTCAGCTGCTGAGAAAATGAAGCTCTCGGCTTGTTTTCTTTTTCTGCTGCTCCTCTTTTCCACCATCCACTCGTCAGGGCTTCCTACGCTCCTCAGGACCTCCCACATAGCCAGGCTATGTATTAGTCTCAGTTATATGCAGCTGAAATGTGTTAGTGGAACAGCTTGAGCATTAATGTGATGTTGTTAGTTCAAGCGAAGGTTTCCCGACACAGCCTGGTTTTCTGTAGCTTCGTTGGTGGAATCCCCTCCAGGAGTCTGATGGTGGGAATGAGGAGGTCTCTGGACCTTTAGAGAAAAACCAGTTGAATTTAGAACAAAAGGAAATGTGTCAGCTGTCATTTCCATGGACTACATGAATGTTAAAGTCACACAGTACAATGACTTTAGTCTATAAGTGTGTTTTAATAGTTTCCATTCAGTTCCCTTGTTTTTTTTTTTTTTTAATGTTTTTTTAAATTATTTTCAGCTTATTTGAATTTAATTTTTCCGGCTCTGTCGTCAGGTTGCGTTTTTATTTTAACAACAGATCTTGCATCGCTGTTTTTGCATCTCTGTGATCATCTTTGCTGTTTTTTGTCTCTTTGTGCTCATTTAACACACTGATGTTTTTTTTTTATTCGTCTTAACGTTTTGACTTTCACTGCTTGATCTTTGTGTTTGCAGAGTCTGCAGCTGGAACCTCTGTGAAGACGCACTCACCAAAAGCTTTGGATGGGTGCATAAGTTCAAATATTAGGTAGTTATTGTTACTGTACCTGTAACTGTAAGTTATCTGGTTAATTTTCAGAGCCACAGATGTGATGCTGCTCTTTTTTCTTAAGTTTAAAGCTTGATGGAAAATCAGAAGTCGCTCTATCAATGCAATTCACACATGTTTGCATCATGGTTGTGCTGATGGGTGTTTTCAGAGTTGTATTAAAATGAGTGTGATTTGTTAAATTTACAGTATTAGGTCAGCAAGAGAAGAGTTCCTGGAAAAGTAGAAACATAAAAAAGAGAAGAGGAAGTCGGAGGGTTACCGCAGGATGTTCATCTTGTCATGCTTCTGCCAGCCGACGCTTGGCTCTCTGCTCATTTCTGCGGCTGCAGAGGAACTTCAACACCACACAGGAGCAACTCTCAGCATGGATTCTTACCAGAAAATAATCCTCTTCACCTTCTTCTTCCTCCTGACAGGTGAGACTTAAATATTTTAGATTCTATTCCACATCAGTTATAAGAATGAGAGGATTTGTTTCAGCTCGTCACTCAGCGAATTACAAAACTCCAATAAAATGACACGAATAAAAATGTTTCCGCTTTGTAGAATAATAATAATAATAAACTGTTGAAGGAAGAAAACTGACCTCAGATTCACAAAAGCAAAACAATTAGGTTTACAAATGTTTAAAAAGCCAGAAATACCTTAACTCCAGAAGTTTGTTGACTCTGTAATTTCATTCATTAATTCCTCTTTTTTTCTGGTGTTTCCTGCTTGTTCTTGTCTGTGCTGCTAAACTCTGCTTTCATGTTAAAACTGCTTTTTAAATTCAAAGTTCAGCTAAGTGACGAACACAGTTACTAAAATTAAATGCAGAAAAACTTTGCAAATGTTTGCAACTGACATACTTTTACCAATAATTCTTTCTGTATGTTTTTGGTCTTTCCTTCCATGAGTTGGAGATTTTATGTTTTAAATCTGGGACCACATGAATCTGTGGCTCTGTAACCATCAGACTGTTATTTCTGTTTAAATCTACATCACCAGATCTTAATGAGGTATAATGACGAAAAGATTCCGGTTCATTCAAGTGTTGACAGAAGAAAGACATCAGCATTGATCTTGACCCTTTGGTGCACAGTGTCCACTACAGAGGACACAAATTTAAAGGCTGTTTTTAAATGTATGCATGGATGTGGATCGTATTAGCATCGGACTTTAGTAAGTCACCAACACTCTGCCACGTATGAAGAATAACTACATTTGATATAGTATATATACGATCCAGGTGTTTTTATAGAAAATATATATTATAGTAATATGACAAAATATTATTTTATAAATATTTTAATAGATCAAATAGAAAAATCAACACACTGAGTAAAAGTTAAAATAAGATTAAAAAACAGAAAAACACCAATGTGCATGTCTGTAGAAGTAAAATATTTCCTTTTAAAAAATGTGGTACTGTTTTGTAATAATTCATACACCAGAAGGTTAAAGAAGGAAATGTTGCTGCCCATCGAACTGGGACGGGTTTGAAGGTCATTTCCAAACTATCTGGAGAGAGAAAGATGTAGCTGTGCTCCAGTTAAAGCATACGGTACGCCACTCGACATGCCCATCTCTGGTCATTTTACAAAACATCTGTCATGCGGAAGTTAAAAGTTGCGTAAACGATGAGGGTAACACTTAAGGTTCACAGAGGAGGGAGTGCCAGAGAGATGCAGGAGTGAGCTGAAGTACTTCTATGTTTATGCAACGTCCAGATGTTTCCACAAATAGAAGGATGTTGGTCAGACATGTTTGGTCCTTAAAGAGCTCATAGCAGCTGTCAGCACGGTGGTGGAGGGATGATGGTCTGGACATGCAGCAGGACAGGGGTCCCTAACACATCTACACCAGAACGACTGGAAAAGAATGAGGGTGTAGACATGATCCAGGTGGAGGTCGGGGACGGTGGGTGGAGTCTTCATCCTGATGAAGTTGTCATATTATCAATAAGATAACTTGAAGTTTAACTATGAAGAGTGGTGGTTGGCAGGTCTGGGTTCCTGAGCGGAGCAAACCAACGACGATTAGACAAAGGCTGAGGGACATGACTGACCACCCGAAGGTAGAGATGGCCAACGCTGTTACCACGGGTTACACCCACAACCTGGTGACGACAGGAAGGCCAACCGGGTATAAATACTGCTACTGATTACAGATGAGGTGCAGGCGAAGATCATGGTTGCCAGGGAAACAGAGACACGCCCACCACAGCCACACACAAAAGAGACACAGGGACATGGACCACAGTTTCCATGTCAGTTTTTTAGTTTTTAAAGACGACCTGAGCAACCTGCCACTTAAAAACTATAATACAAATATCTCTGCTAATGAGGACAAAATTGTCATTATTATTCATTTATTACTTACGATCTTCAACTAATCCTGTTTCCAGGTGCTGAAGTTCCATCAGTGATTCATCCTTTTAAAAGAACCTGTGCTGTAAGAGGGTCGACCGTCACCCTCCCCTGCACCTTCACACCTCTGAAGTCTTTCATTCGGAAGGAAGATGGAAAAGAAATTTCTCTGAGGATCGTCAGAGTCGGCTGGTGTGTGAAACATGAGATCTGCCAGGAACTCCAACCCCATCCTGTGTATGACAGCAACTCTACAAAGAACGACCTTCGCTATCAGTACCTGGGAGACATGAAGGGAAACTGTACTTTACAGATCAGCAACATCCAGATGAAGGATAATGAAACCTTTCGCTTCAGAATGGAAGCAGATAATCCTGCTGGACATTTTACCAACCGAGCAGGAGTGTCCATCAGAGTTGTTGGTAAGAATGACACACATCCTAAAATCTGACACAAATATTCATCGTTAATATCAACGAGCTTAAAGAAAACTATTTATTTTTATTTTAGATGGAGTCAAAATGTCAATAAAAAGCTCCAGAGATGACAAACAGTTCAAACGTGGTGAAACAGTCTCCCTGCAGTGCACCTCTTCAGCCTGCACCACCCACCAACTAAACATCGCCTGGTTCAGAGATGGCCACGCCCTCTCAGAGACTGGCTCCATCCTCCAGCTCGGCCCTCTGGCTGCAGAGGATTCTGGGAACTACTCATGTGCTCTGGGGACCAACAAGCAGACCCTCTCTGAACCGTACAGCCTGCAGGTGGAGGCAGCAGAGAAAGGTTGGTTTAATTCTTTTTATTTTGAGCCGACCAAACTGAAATACATCTAAACTGCAGACACATCCGTCACCATCTCAAACGTCCACAACCACTTCTTCAAATACGACCCCGCCCGCCTCAGAAGGTTTGGGTATCGCCAGTGGTCGTTTTCCTCGCTTCTGATACTGAAACTCACCTTTAAACACACCATACTACAGTTTCAACCACCTGCAGTTATTTTGCAGAACGTGAATGATGAGAGCAGCAGAGGTGCAGCCGTGGACCAAACAGCTGTTGTAGCATGCGTTGCTATGACGGTGGTCGCATCATCAAAGGTCTAAATTCTGTTCGCCACATATAAACTGTTGGAATCTTGTAAAGTAAAATGAAAGTTCCTTGTTTTCTAGCTGCTAGCAGCTAATGCTTGCTTCTTGCCTGTGCAGATGTTATGCTAACGAAGATGTAACAGGCTAGATTTCTTCTTTTTACATTCATAACAAATCTAGCAAAGGAAACAGACAGAGTGGATCAACGTAACGTGTCGTGTATGTGAGTTGAAATATTGACCAGAGGCGCTAGTGGTGCAAACAAGAGCATGAACACGGGGTCAGAGGTCAGCACAAGGGCGGATTGTTTTGAAGACTGCCTCTCGGACCTTGTCCACAACTGCTGGAGAAGAAGATGATGACGAGCACAACAACTGCAAAATGGTGGGAGCTTTTGAAGAAGGTTTGTGTGAGCGTGTCGGGCAGTTGGAAACAACTTTACAGAGGTACATTAGCGCCACCGACAGGTGTCCGAAACTGACATCAGAACACGGAAGTGAACTGTAAACTCAGCACTGCCCTCTAGGGGATGAAATGAGGTAACAACCACAGCAACGTTAAAGATGCCTGCGAGTATGAGGACGACCACATATGATGTTTGAAACAGACGTACCTATTTACGTACGTAAGGGAACATAAATGGGCCTTGCCAGGGATTCCTGATGAGAAAGAGAAACATGGAGAGTAAAAAGAGCAGAGAGGAGCCCAGTGCATCATGGGACGTCCTCCAGCAGCCTTGGCCTAAGGGCTGGGATATTATTGCTGTATCAGCTTGTGATTCCTGAAGACAAACTGGGATCCAGTCCCACAGAGAGGGCTCTGATAACTAAAGGTTCTGCTTTCAAGTTTACTTTTGAAAGCCGAACTTCCAGAATTAGACCAACGATCTTCCTGAAAGAACTTCATATGTGAGGAAAAGAACTTGAAGTTTTATTCTGGATTCAACAGGGAGCTGATGAAGAGAAGATAAAACTGGAGAAATATGATCTCTAATGATAATTCTCATCAGAACCTTCACTGCAGGATCTTGGATCTGAGTTTTTATTGCAATTAGGGAACAATAATCAGGAATTACTGTCACCCAATATGGAAGGAACAAGTTCATGGACCAGTTCACTCTGATACAGGATGCTCCTCATTCTGGGAATATTAAGCAGATAAAAGAATGTTGTTCCACTGAGAGACACAGATGTAAATAAATGAACTCCAGACTCTGAACCTTCTGTAATCTCCTCTCACCGCTGGCTGGACATCCGTTTAAATCCTGGTTTATAAATGTCTGTTTCACAGATAAGGACGGAAACCTGTCCCTGATACTTGGGGTGGTGTTTGGTGTCCTGCTGGCCTTCATCACTCTCATACTGGTCGTCTTCATCATTAAAAGGTACCTGAATAAATCTGTAGGAGTACCGCACCTAAATGCAGACTACGCTGGGAGTTTCCATTTGTTTAATGTGTGTGTGACACCAAATCAGCTGCAACATGAAGATATTCAGTAAAAATCTACATAAATGGAATAAAATTTGTTCTTAATATTTTTATTCCTCAGTTTAAGAGAAAAAAAAAATCCAGGTAGTTGAATATTAATAGAGACTAAACAATTGCCTTTTTGTCTGAAGTCAAAAACTTAAAGGATTTACAACCCCAATTCTAAAAAATTAAAATGTAAATGAAATCAGAATCTCATCAAGTTGTATTTTATTCCCAGAGAAGATAAACAACATGTCAGGTTATGAAACTGAGACATTTCACCATGTGATGGAAAATATGAGCTGATAGTGAATCTGATGCAGCAACAAGTCTGGAAAAAGTAGTTCCAGGGTGGTGTTCAGCATGGTGTAAAAAGTAGTTCCAGGGTGGTGTTCAGCATGGTGTAAAAAGTAGTTCCAGGATGGTGTTCAGCATGGTGTAAAAAGTAGTTCCAGGGTGGTGTTCAGCATGGTGTAAAAAGTAGTTCCAGGATGGTGTTCAGCATGGTGTAAAAAGTAGTTCCAGGGTGGTGTTCAGCATGGTGTAAAAAGTAGTTCCAGGGTGGTGTTCGGCATGGTGTAAAAAGTAGTTCCAGGGTGGTGTTCAGCATGGTGGAAAAAGTAGTTCCAGGGTGATGTTCAGCATGGTGTAAAAAGTAGTTCCAGGAAGTAGTTCCAGGGTGATGTTCAGCATGGTGTAAAAAGTAGTTCCAGGGTGATGTTTAGCATGGTGTAAAAAGTAGTTCCAGGGTGGTGTTCAGCATGGTGGAAAAAGTAGTTCCAGGGTGATATTCAGCATGGTGTAAAAAGTAGTTCCAGGAAGTAGTTCCAGGGTGGTGTTCAGCATGGTGGAAAAAGTAGTTCCAGGGTGATGTTCAGCATGGTGTAAAAAGTAGTTCCAGGAAGTAGTTCCAGGGTGGTGTTCAGCATGGTGTAAAAAGTAGTTCCAGGGTGATGTTCAGCATGGTGTAAAAAGTAGTTCCAGGGTGATGTTCAGCATGGTGTAAAAAGTAGTTCCAGGGTGATGTTTAGCATGGTGTAAAAAGTAGTTCCAGGGTGATGTTCAGCATGGTGTAAAAAGTAGTTCCAGGATGATGTTCAGCATGGTGTAGCATCTCTTCTTCTAACATGTCTGGAAACGTCTGGGAAGTGAGGAGACCAGTTGCTGGAGTTTTAGGAGAGGAATGTTGTCCCATTCTGGTCTGATGCAGGATTCTAGCTGCTCTACAGTCCTGGACCTTGGCTGCTGGATTTCTGCTTCCATGATGCTCCAGATGTTGTGTACTGGTGAAAGGTCTGGACTGCAGGCAGGCCAGTTCAGCAGCCGGACTCTTCTCCTGTGAAGCCATGCTGCTGTGATGGATGCAGGATGTGGTTCAGCATCGTCTTGCTGAAATCTGCAAGGTCTTCCCTGAAAGAGACGTTGTCTGGATGGGAGCAGATGTTGCTCTAAAGCCTCCATGTACTTTTCAGCATTGATGGAGCTTCACAGATGTGGAAGCTGCCCACGCCATAGGCACTAATGCAGCCCCATCCCATCAGAGATGCAGCTTTTCACCTGTCCACTGATAACAAGCTGGATGCTCCCTCTCCTCTTTAGTCTGCGGGACACGCTGTCCATGCTTCCACAAACTAGTTCACATCTTCATCCAGGTTTCCACTTTGCCTCAGACCATTTTAAATGAGCTTTGGTAAAATTGTTTCAGTTTTAGATTCAGTTTGTCTCAGATTGGTGAAGCTCTGTCCATCTTTCCATCTGAGAGACTCTGCCTCTCTGAAATGCTCCTTTTATACCAGTCATGTTACTGATCTGTTGCCAGGTAACCTGATTAGTCGTCAAATGCTCCTCCAGGTGTTTCTGGTTTGTACCAGGTACTTTTCCAGCCTTTTGTTGCTCTTGTTCCAACTCTTTCAGAATTGGGGACGATCACAGCTCCAAATCCTGAATAACTGGTCTGTAAAGAAAGTTTGAAGATCATATTTTTAAGGAAATGGAGCAGGACATATTTCTAGCAAAGCTTCTAGGTGGGCTGGAAATCACAGAAATCACTGTTCCAACATGGGAATTTTAGCTCGCTGGCCAGCCAGTAGCACCAGTATCACTTTTAATCATTGTAACAAGTTGTTGGTAATATTTCTGATGTTGGTTCTTATGGTTGGATTGTTGCAGGAAGCGAGCAGCAGATCTGAGATCTGAGGATGCTGAGATGAGGCAGAAGGTGAGTCACTGCTTCTGATTCTTATCCTTTCCACCTGTTTACTTTTTCCAACCATATTCTGTCTCATGTCTCTTTAAACTACAGAGGATGTTGGGGATTGGAATATTTTACTATGTCTTTAACAACATGGAAGCAGAGCAGTTTAATGAGGATTATGATGATGAAAAGTAACCAGAAACTTTTCTTGACTTTACTTACAAAAACTATACTTGAAAGTGGAGAAAATCTTTAGACCTCTCATCTTCTACATCTGTAACTTATTATTTTTTAACTGTAATTTAAAATTACACAGCTAATATAATTTCATCAAAACCTTGAATTTTTATTCGATATTTAATCTAATATTTGAGTCCTAACAAGAGATAAATTCCCAGAAGTCAGATTAATTTGAATATCAGGAGTGGAAAAGTCTATTAAATGTATCAGAATATGTCACAATTGAAGTCTTTTTCCGATATTTATTGGTGTAGATTTGTCAAAACAATTTAAAAATCTGTTTTTCAGAAAATTTGCTTCAAAAACTTTTTAACTTTTATTTGACAGAAAAAGAAATAAATGATTTTTCTGTCTTCACTGATTAACGTCATTGTAGAATCTGCTGCAGAAGCTTGCTTGGTTAAAGTTGTTCTAGACTCAAGTAAAGACAGAAAAGTTGCTAGAAGTTCCATTAACTCAGTTCTGGAAGATTCTCCAACGAGCCGATTAACTGGTGGCAGGTGAGGGTGTCAGGATTGGGTATAAAAGCAGCCTTTCACCTGCAGGAGAAACCATCACAAGGCCCTGCTAAACACAGACATATAGACTCAGGAGGACCTTAGAGAACCATTTTCACTTAACACAGTCCACCACTGAATCCAGAACCAGATACTGAAACTGGTTTTAACTCGATGTTCAAGTTTTGGTCCAGAATAGATCTGTGAGAAGTTCAGAGAAAATAAACCTAGCAGAGCTCTTAGTTTCAAAGACTTGGGTCAACTAGTCCAGGCCCGAGTCCAGGCCCGAGTCCAGACCAGAGTCTAGACCAGATACCAGACTTAACCTGGAGCAGCTTTTAGCTGTTATGCGACAAATAAGTGGAACAAACTGCCAGTGGAGATGAAACTTTCACCAGATGCAGACACTCAAATCCAGGTTAAAACATTTCTTTCTCATCCGTGACTTTAAACTGATCTTTCTTTCAATCATTTTCACTTCATTTATGATTTTTTTATGATTTTATTGTGATTTTTACTTTTTAATGCTTCCTCTGCACCATCTGTAATGTTTAATGTAAAGCACCTTGAGTTGTATAGTATATGAAACGTGCTGTAGAAATAAACTTTCCTCGCCATCACAAGGAGGAAGACATGAAACCTGAGCAGAAACATCTGGGGCCTGCCTGCCTGAACTAAAACTAAAACTCCCAAACAACGTTTCTCCAGTCACAAACTTCAGCTCAGCTGGGAGGACGTGTCCCAGAGTTTCAGCTAATTCAGAGATGATTTTCTGTCCTGTTCATTTTCTTTCTCTGCGGTTTTCAGCACACTGATAACGTCTATGGCAACGTCGTGCCTCCTGTGATGGAGGGTGGAGGATATGACGAACAGGAAACCAGTCCAGAGACGGAGGACATCAGCTACGCCCCCATCCAGTTTAAAAATACAACAACGCACAGGTGGGATGGCTCTGCGGTTTTTAGACCAAAAATCAGACAAGTTAACCTTTTATCTGCATTGAATGCAGCAGAGAGAGGTTGTAAATAAAGAAGTAGAAGAGGTAACGCTGAGCCTTTGTCATGTGACCGTTACTTGTTGTAATCTTTGAAAGTGATCTTGATCAATAGTTCTGCGGCTTTCTGAAGGTCTTTTCAAATTTCCTTTTTTTGTCCTAAATTTCTAGTCCCTTCCTGGTACCTGAACATTTATAAAGGAACTTAAATCTGATCTCTGAATCTTTCAGGCAGAAAAGGGTTCATCCCTTGAGTTAGGAGCCTTCATCAAGAAAAACTTAGCAAAGAACAGTGGCTCTTTGGTTATCAGCAGCCAGTCACAAAATCACATCATTTGTTCCTGTTTCTATAAAAACCAGCGTAGATCAGCAGCAACAAAGCGATTCCCAAAGACCTGGTAGCTGGAAACTTGTTTCATCTCAGCATGGAGGCAGAAACTGGACATGAGAGGACAGACGAAGAAGAGTCAGGACAAAAATCTATCTACAGCAGATGAACAGGATCTAAAATCCAGCAAAGACCTGAACCAGGACCTAAGAGATGCATCTGGACCTTCACCTGATCCATCTACTGTTGGAAACCTCATCAGAAATGGTTTCCATGGAAACGTGGCTGTCATGAAGCCGTTCTTAAGGAAGGAAAACTGGGAGAAAAGACTGAGGTATGTCACGTGACCCAAGAACTGGACTGAAGATCAGTGGAAACAGGTCTGATGGAGAGATGGGTTCTTCAGAACCCGGACGTCATCATGACCAAAGCAGTGTGGGATCATCTGGACAGAGAACACAACAAAAGGCAGAAACATCCGAAAAAGAGCTTTGAAAAGCCTTTTAAGGATACTGGAGAACTACTCCTGGAAAGTCCTTCAAAAATTCTGGAAAATTATACCTGGAAAGTCCTTCAAGGATTCGGGAGAACTACTCTGCGAGATGAAGGACAGAAAGTTTCTTTAAGAAGGTTCAGACTGAGATGAAGAATGAAAAATATTCATTTTAAGCTTCTTTGAACTGGACCGACTCCTTTATTTGGAGAATCCAGCATTTTTCTCTGAACTTCTCTGTTTATTCAATGCAGTGGTTCCCAAACTGGGGGGCGGGCCCCCTAGGGGGGCCTAGAGTTATGGCAGGGGTTGCACAGTAAATGAAACCTAGTTTCTGCATTGCTAGCACAACATGGACAAATTTGTAAAAGTACCAATCGGCAAACGATGAATCCACACCACAGATTTAATATGATGTATGTGGTGTATCTTGCTTTAGGCTTCACCAGGTAATGTTAATTACCTGGTTAAGTAATGTTAATGATGGGTAATAAAGACGGACCACAGTGTGTTGTAAATATCAGCATCTGACAGTTTTAAGCCAAACCAGTCACAAACAACGCCACTTTTTTCATGCTGACCACAAAAACAAAAACCCTGTTGATTTAATAGAAAACTACTCAACTGTTGCATATTGTAGGTTTTTTTTTTACTAAAATCAGCATCCGACAAGCGTTTAACTGTAGTTACCAAAATAGCAGTCAATAATCTAAAGCCTATTTCGTGGCACGTCTTTGTACGTTCATTAGCATCGTTAGCATCGTTAGCATCGTTAGCATCAGGCTGCTCGTGGTCGTGGGATCTGGGGGTGAAAACGGGGCCCTGCAGAAATAGTTTGGGAACCGCTGATCTAATGTGAAGCAGATGATAACCTTGATGATTCAAAACTTTCCTCTCATTCTGTGTTTTTCAGGCATGTGGAGGAGACAGGAGAAGCTGTCATCTACTCCTCAGTCGCCACTCGAGGCTGAAGTCATCCTGTTGACCCCATCACAGACGGCGACTACAGGAGACGTGGAGTCCGTGTTCCTGTTTGATGACTCAGCTCTTTTAGCCTGTGCAGACACCATTTGTAACCATCAGCTTTGGTCGAACTTCTGGACTCTCTGCTGCTCTGCTCTGCTGAACTGAACGAAGGACTCTGGTACAGATAAATGTCCATTTCCTCTGTTTCAGCCCTCATTCAGACTCAGACCTCTTTTAACCCCCACAACACGACATGTGGTTGTTTCTGTTATGATTATTTGCCTCGGTATATTTCCCAGACGTCCACCCAGTGCAAACACACACTGGGTTGTACTGGGACTTCCGGGTGTGTGTGTCATGCTGGGCTTACACCAAAAGATTTTCACAGTCGCAGACTAAAAGCTGGAAGTCTTTAGGAAATCTAGGAGTCTCTGGAGTCACGGTGCTCCCGTCATCTCCATCATTAGGTTTAAGGTGGTAATCTGCGCTGTTTCAGGTCGGTCGCAAGTCGCCGTGACGAAAAACAATCAGCAACCAACAGATGAGCTCTGACGAAAGCAGGAAGAGGAATCCTGAACGAACACGAACCGGTGATGGAGCGTTGTAGGTGGACCGTCCAGAAAGAGGAGCGGACGGTGTGTCTGCTGTGTTACAGTATAATGATCGAACAAATGAGAGAAGAACAGAAACTCATTCATCCCTCCAGATGCTGATGAGTCGGTGTAACACCTGGAAGAAATTCCTTATTGATCCTGGAGGGAAGCGCTCCCCTTGCTTGCTTTGCTGAGGGCAGATCAGCCCTGTTCCATATCAACTGTCTACAAAAAATGCTAAAAGAATCAAGTTGTAGTCTGGTGAATAGTGATTCACAGTCTTTGTAAAATCTCAGTCTGAGACTGGGCACTTGTCGTTAGACGTGAGCAGGTGTGAGCTGGTAGTTTTCCAGAGTCTTTTCCAAACCTTTTAAAAGTCTTCTGGTGTAAGCCCAGCATTCCTCTGTCCTGTTTGCCTCTTTGCCTCGTGACCGTCTTTGCAGCAGCCTGAATAAGCGACCTCTAGCGGAGGTGTGAGCAACTGCTTATAAAGAGCAAAATATGACTAGAACGTGTAATTTAGTCTTACATGTGTGATGTTGTTGCTTAAACCCAAAGCAGTGGACTTATCTGAGTGTTAAAGCAGTAAAATGGTGGAAAACACTGAGGAAACAAAGAAGAATGATTTCTTTTTACTGAACTGGAAAGTTTCCCCTGAATGAAATGTGGTGGATAAATATTTATCCCAGATTGAAATTAAAGTGGTATGGTAGTTTTTTTCTCTTTTTTAAGTATTTAAAGTTTTTCTCTGTAGTCGTCAGTCATGATCTGTAGGTTTTTCTTCTTGTTCTGTTGCTTTTTATTTCTAGTTTCTGGTCTTTTGTCATTCTTTAGTTCTGTCTTGTTTCCTGTTTTATTTTGTAGAGTTTTTCCCCTTGTGTATTCTGTCTGCTTTACTTACTGTTCCCACTTCCAGTCATTAATCGTCACACCTGCTCCTCGTTGTGTGATCAGCTCTTCTGTATATAGCTCCAGGTTTTCTGTTCTTCATTGCCAGGTCATCATGTCGTCGGCCTGTTCTGTCTTAGTTCTTCCTGTCTTAGCATCCAAGTTTTTATAGTTTAGTCTCTTGTTAATTTAGTTCCCGGTGTGCAACTCCTGCAGTGTTTTCTGTTTAATTAAACCTTTGTTCTATCTTCATCCGTCTCCATGAGTCTTGAATGTGGGTCCTTCCATTTCGTCTCATGTGTCCACAATCCATGGAGCCTCCACCTTCTTCAACCCCCTGAACATTACAATAAGCAAACTGTATCCTGAAGCCTGCAAGCAATGCACGAGCCACTTTTTTCACTTCCGATACCCGTGCCGATATCTAAGGTTTAGCATCGGTCGATACCGATCCGATACCGATATCTGAGGTTTAGTGTTATGTCCTCTAATATGCCCTGATTGGTCAGCTCCAGCGGCCTGACTGGGGCTCCGCCCACAGTTGTTTTATTGCAGTTTAACACGATGTTTCATTGGTCGATTAATTAGTTAACACCCAGAGTGCAAGATGAGTCGTCAACATTTCAGATTATTTTCTAGGAAGTAACTTTGTTTTCATTCGCTGTAATGTGTGTTTAAGTAACATATTTTCTAAAAAAAAAAGACGTGTAAAAGCTCGAAAATGATCTAATTATTAATGAGATTCAATTCTGAATTAATAAATCAGGTGAAACTTCTACAGCCCCGCAGGAAAACTCTACAAACTTTATATCATTAAAAAGGAAACGTTGAAAGACATTTATGTTGTGTTTAATTCAGACTGCCGTCTCCTTCAGTTAATGGAGATCTGACAACAAGCACAGAGGATTTCTTCCCCCATCACTTCCTTAAATCAGTTTAACCAGTTCATGACCAGAATTCAGCCTTTTTTGTACCTTCAAACTTGTCACAGCAGGATGAGTAGAAAACTGCTGATTTATTAACCACCTCTGGATTTGTATTTAATAATGCAAATGTTTACATTTTGTCCCTTTTTATGCAAATTGCTTTACTTTTGCTTTTATAAGACAAGTGACCAGTAAATAAAGATTAATTAAAAAGAAATAACTTTTGGCTTCCAGTACAGAAGAAACACAAAACAAAAATAAATAAATAAGCTAATAGATAAATAAGATCAAATAATCGCTGATGAGAAATTCTAAACTACAGGAAAAAAGGGGAAATAATAAATCTTGTATTAGCTGCATCCAGATGTTTGATTACGTTATTTTTTTATTATATTAAGTTTTACGGTTTTTTTTTGTAGTTAGTTCCGTTAAGGAGGTGCAGTGAAACTAACAACAACATAAAAAGTGGTTTTGTATCAGAGTGTTTGGAAAGAAAACCAGAAATAACCACTTTCGCAACACAGAAACAGAAAAAAGGAAGTTTTGTTCTGAGTCACACAGACTGAACCAGGAGGGTCGGATGCTGGGTGCATGCAGTCATCAGCGGCCTGACGGCTCGTAGCGCAGAACCAGACCAGCTGTGCTGGGTTGAGGTGGTGGTAATCTTCCTTTTCTGGAAGTTTTTGTCTAGACGTTGATTCAGGAACAAACCAAACAAGAACACAAACAACCAGCCTGACAGTCAAACTGCTCAATATAATTAGTAGATTTCCCTGAAGGGTCTCTGAAGGGATTAATAAAGTGTTTCTATTCTATTCTATTCTATTTATCCAAGGTCGATACTGAAACGAGCAGTAACGAGCCATCAGGCCAGCCCTCCAATCACATTAACTCAATGTGCATTTTCCATAAAAGTGAAAACTGCTGGAAGGAGTCTTTCCTGTTTCCATGATGTATTTCCTCATGTTGAACACTAGGGGGCATACCTTCCTCCAACAACACATCTGTCCCATCTGGTTTCAGCTTTCTGGGATGTTATTTGTTTAACTTCAGGATTAGTGCTGCATCACATGACCTCTCCACGCCACATACAGCCTGCAGACAGTTTATTCTCCTCAAACCAGTTAGTGGTGACAGAGAGAGACTCTGGTATCTGATACACGCTGGCTTCAGGGAGAAGGTCGGTGGATTGATCCCTGGCTCCCCAGACTATATGCAGAGTATCAGTGGGTATTTATCTGATATTTATCTTGCCTAAGGTGTTAATATTCGTCCCCTGTGGGATTCAAACTTTGGTCTCCTACATGGGAGACGGATGCCTGCCAACTAAGGCATGGAAAGGCAAGGCAAATTTATTTGTATAGTTCATTTCATGTACAAGGCAATTCAAAGTGCTTTACATAAAACATTTCAGCAGGGTGCTGAAAGCAATACAAGTACATAAAAAAACAATGATTAAAAGAAATCAAACTAATTAAAAACAGAACGAAAAGGCTAAAATAAAACAGATAAAATGCAAGAAATAAAGTTCCAGTGTGGGGAAACAATAATAAAACATGATCCAGTTTAAAGATTCCAGCTTAAAGAACCAGATCCAGATCTGGACTCTAAATAAAAACTAGTCCAGCAGCAGAGAACAGGTGGGTCTTTAACCTGGATCTAAACAAACTGAGTGTTTCAGCTGATCTGAGGCTTTCTGGGAGTTTGTTCCAAACATGTGGAGCATAGAAGCTGAATGCAGCTTCTCCATGTCTGGTTCTGACTCTGGAACTGATAAGAACCTGGATCCAGATGACCTGAGGGTTCTGGTAGGTTCATACTGGGTCAAGAGGTCTCTGATGTATGTTGGTCCTAAACCATTCAGATCTTTCTAGACCAGCAGCAGAACTTTAAAGTCTATCCTCTGACGGACCGGCAGCCAGTGTAAAGACCTCAGAGCTGGACTGATGTGGTTCACTTTCTTGGTCTTAGTGAGGACTGGAGCAGCAGAGTTCTGGATCAGCTGCAGGTGTCTGACTGATGTTTTAGGTAGAACCTGTAAAAACTCTGTTACAATAATCAAGCCGACTAAAGATGGAAGCTGGACTAGTTTTTACAGGTCCTGCTGAGACATCACATCTTTTACCCTTGATATGTTCTTAAGCTGATAGTAGGCTGACTTTGTGGTTCCCTTCATGTGGTTCTCAAAGTTTAGGTCTGAGTCCATCACTACACCCAGATTTCTGGCCTGGTTGGTGGTCTTTAGGTGTATAGACTGAAGCTCTGTGGTGACCTTTACCTCACCATCACCTCAGTTTTGTTTTTGTTTAACTGAAGAAAGTTCAGACACATCCAGTCATTAATCTCCTCATTGCATTTACCAAGAACCTGTACGGGGCCTCGGTCTCCTGGTGACATTGTAATATATATCTGTGTGTCATCTGCGTAGCTATGGTAACTATTTTTGTTTTTCTTTATGACGTGTGCCAGTGGGAGCATGTAGATGTTAAACAGAAGAGGCACCTGGATGGAACCTTGGGGAACTCCACATGTAATCTTTGTCTGCTGACACCAGAGTAGTGCAGTGCCAGAGAGGCCCACCCAGTTCTCCAGTCGTTTAAGTAATATATTGTGGTCGACTGTATCAAATGCAGCACTGAGGTCCAGTAAGGCTAAGACTGACATTTTCCATCTTCTGTATTGAAACATATGTGATTACTGACTTTGGTCAGAGCATCTCAGTGCTGTGGTGCTGTCTAAAACCTGACTGGAAGACATTGTAGCAGTTGTTTTGTGTTAACGAGTCATTTAGCTGATGAAAAACGGCTTTTTCAGTTATCTTACTTGGAAAAGGAAGATTTGAGATCGGTCTGTAGTTGCTCATTTGTGTTTTGTCTAGGTTGTCCCTTTTTAGCAGGGGCTGGATTACAGCTGTTTTTAAAAGTTCTGGGAAGACACCAGAAATTAAGGACAAGTTCACAATCTGTAACAGATCTGGCTCCAGAGTCTTTGAGACCTTTTTGAAGAAACCTGTGGACAGGATGTCCAAGCAGCAAGAGGAGTTCAGCTGACATAAGATGTCGCCCAGATCTTTGCTGTTAATGGGATTAAACTGTGTCATGGTGCTTAAACTGGTTTTCAATGGACACAGTATGTCTGTTGAACCTGCTGTTGATGAACAAACGGCTTGTCTGATATTTTGGATTCTTTCCATTAAATATTTGGCAAACTCATTGCTCCTTGGTGGAATAAAGTTCAGGTGTTATTGACAGAGGAGGGTTTGTTAACCTGTCAACAATAGCGAACAAGACCCGAGCATCATGATAGTTTTTGCTAATAATGTCAGAGAAATAGGACTTTCTTGCATTCTTCAGTTGTAGATTATAAGAGTGAAGTTTCTCTTTATACATGTCATAATGAACCTGTAGATTTGTTTTTCTCCATCTGCGCTCGGCTTTCTGACACTCTCTTTTTCCTTTTTTCACCAGTGTGGAATTTCTCCATGGAGACTTTTTCTTTCCAGAGACAACTTTTACATTAATAGGAGCAATGACATCCATAATACTTAACATTTTAGTATTAAAACTAGTGACAAGCTCATTAGCTGAACCGCCTGACAAGGCAGGTGTTGAACAGAAGACCTGGTTAAACATCCCAGTCGTGTTTTTAGTTATACAGCATTTTGTGATCACCTCCATTGAGACATGTGTGAACAGAAACTGTACACTCAAAGAAAACACAGTAATGATCAGACGCGCCCACATCACACACAGTAACCATGGAAACATCCAAACCCTTTAAAATCACCAAGTCTAGTGTGTGTCCTTTAATGTGTGTGGGCTCTGTTATATGCTGAGTCAGCCTAAAGTTCTCCAGACTGTTACTCAGATCTTTAGTCGCTTTGTCCTGAGGATTGTCTACATGGATGTTAAAATCGCCAACAATAATTACACAGTCAAAATCCAAACAGATTGTAGCAGATTGTGCTCAACCTCACATTAGTCTTTTATTATTTTAATAAAATTATTATTATTTTATTGTGTGTGTGTATGTGTATGTGTATGCCTGCTTGTACATATGTGAGAGGACGCGGGGAGGGAGGGGGTTGTGTGTGTGGGGGGGGGGGGGCATTTTAACCATGGAAAGCACTTTGGACTGCATTTATGTATGAAAAGTGCTCTATAAATAAAGACTGATTGATTGATTGATTGAGAAGTTCACTATAGTGGAGCACCGTGGCTCTATATGAGCACTCTCAATTTTGTTTTACCTCCACAGTGCAATGACAATTAAAATAAAGGCTATCTTATTTTGTTTTTCTTTAAATATTGTTGTTTTGGGGCGCCACAATTAAAATTCACCTTTGGCCCCACATCACCTCCGACCAGTGCTGGACAAACAATCTAAACTTAGAACTGTAGTATTAATTTTGAGTGAGTCTCAAATCTCTGTCAGTGGTTAAAAAAACAAACAAACAAACAAAAAAAACATTCCCTTTATATATATATATATATATATATATGTATATATATATATATATATATATGATGTTTTTTTCTTTGTTTTTTTAACATTTGTAAACAACAGAAAGGGGAAAAAGGGTCTGAAATAACAGAGCGGAAACAACAATTCTTTCCATATTTGTACACTGTATATTTTAGATTGAGTAATCAGGAGTGAATGATCATAAAAAAATCCACAAAATGCTAACATGATCTAATGTGGTGGTAGAAAGGGGAAGAATCGGTCATCGTCATCACTCACTTGTAAAAGACGAAATTAATTTTGTCAAAGTGGTTTACAAAAGGAGAACAGTTTTTTTTTTTTTTTAAAAAAAGAAAAAAAAAGCAGAAACAAATAAAAATGCAAGAAATTATTGTATAATGTTACTGAGCTTTTTTCCTCTTTATTCTGTTACAAGACTTGTATTTAACTGTGTTGACACTTTTAACTTAGTCACTAGGGGCCTTATTTCTAAAGCTGGCGTAGGAACAAAAAGTGGTGTACGCTAAATATAGTCAACTTTTGGGATTTATAAAAACCAAACTTGACAGGAAAATGTTGCTACCTCCACACAAACTCTGACCCAGACACACAAAATCTGGGAAAATGAGAAACGGCGACACCAACGGTCCAGAATAAAACCAAGGAGATGATGAGTTGGAGTCTGCTGCCAACATTAAGTAAGCATAAACTCTGGTCATTTACACAGTCCTTTTGTAATAATTGTCCCAATTTCCATCCAGTCAGTCTCCATTTCCTGCAGCTCCTTGTCCACCTGGTTAATAGCGGTGATGGTGTCCCTCTGCACCTGCAGGACGTCCTCTGAGGACACGGCTGCTGCAAGTCTCTCCAATCAAAGCACCGCCGAACCAGTTTGAACATCCAGCAGCTAGAAAGAAATTTAACACTAAATTAACTTCTACCAATCTCAGATGTATCTGTACATGTTAATTTTATACATTAAAACAAAAGACTACATTACCGGCATCATTACTGTCATTTAGCAGCTTTTCTCCAGAACGATCTACTATGGGCTGCAGCGTCCTGCCGAAGGCCCCGACTGGAAGGTGTTACTGTTCACTCCTGTGGGATTCGAACTTCAGTCTCCTACGTGGGCGACGGATTTGTACCGACTGAGATATCCAGCCGCAATGTCCGACTCCTCTGGTGTGTCTTCCCTTCTGACACTGTGATGACAGCATCTCCACCTGCAGCCACTATTCTGTCTTTCTGACAGCAGTAATGCCCACGCCGTGCCCACCAGTTAAACACTTTTACGTTTTCCAACGTGGTCCATCAGGAGCCCAGTCTCACATTCTGAAAAATTCTGCTTTTTCATGTTTCATGTATATGTTGTGTGTCTATTATCAGTTTATGTGTATATATATATATATATATATATATATATATATATATATATATATATATATATATATATATATATATATATATATATATATTGATTGGTTGTCTCAATATTCTTGAAAATTACATTTTAGACTTAATTTATTATGAAGATTTACTTCGAAGTTAAAACCGATCTAATAAATAAACTAAATGTCTGTAATGAATGCTTACTTTGGATGCATTAATTAAATATTATATTATATACATACAACTGAAATTATTTTATTTTATTTTGTCGGGGAAACGGAAGTCAAGCGCTCCTCTTCCGGTGTCAGGGGTGACCGTCCCGGCTAAAAATGGCGGCGCCTGACGAGTTGTTTTGCTGGGAAGGAGACTGGGGTTTACCGTCTGTCAGCACCGACTGTCTGGTGGTTTTGGTGAGTGTCTGTTCATGTCGACACCGCGTCTTTCCACCGGATGTCTGTCGCAGTCTTTCAGCCACAGAAACGCGGGTTAAATCGGCACGCGGCACTGCTGCTAGCGTTAGCATGCTAACGCCTGAATGAAACAGTCTGAAGTTAAACGTGCAAACCGCAACAACGGCCATAAAAGAGAAACCAGTGGATGAGTGGAGGTAGTGAAATATAACTATCCCCATGAAGTCACAGTAAACGTTACTGGTGAAGCGAAGCCAAGAAACTTGTGAATTGAGTAATTTTCTGAACCTCTTTGGTAATCTTCTTGTAAAAATTACGTTTTCTATTTCAAACTGTCCGGTCTTTGCTGATTTTAAAATAATGTGCCTTTGGTACACGCTGCTAGTTAGAAAGGGCCAAAAGATCCAGTTTAAACTGCTTCTTTGCTAAGTTTTCTGTTATGTGTCGACCCACAACTCTGGGGCATCCTTTGAGTTAGGAGCCTTTTTACTGCCTGAAATCCTCTGAAGATGGAGAAGTAAGTCTGGACTGATACGGCAGAAAAGGTTTAAAGAAAGTATCTTCCAATCTTCTTGAGTTGTCAGACTTGTCTAAGTTGTCCAACCTTTTAAAAGGTCTATGCCTCCTTTAGCCCTTAAAACTCCAAGTCCTTTTCATTTGAGCTATTTTTGGTCTACACGTTTAATTGTTTATTAAAATAATAATTATAATAATAATAATAATAATAAACTAATCTGTAGAAGCTGTAGCTTTTAATCCCAGTATAAACCAGTCTGTTGCAGAGGTTTCAGCTCAGACTTTAACCCATTCAGACTTAAACTTTCTGAATATGTAAATGTCCTTTTTCTGGAAAATGAAAACTGTCCGCTACAACATTTTACATGTCAGCCTCTGCAGAAACATGAACAAATATGATTCTTTCGTTGTCTTTTATAAATGACCAACGTTGCCATCATGACTCTGTATAATGTTACCTGATCTAATTCGTACAAGATTAAATGCAATAAAATGTTTCCATAATAGCAGAACTTGTTCTGGTTCAGTTTCCTGAACCAATCTGAGGGTTTTTTTCTTCCAGGAATACTTAAAATGATGTAAAATGGCAGCAAAGCGTTGATATCTGTTTACATCCAGCCGTTTCATGATAGATTAATATTGAAAGATTTTATTTATAGAGTTTATTGAAACACATTAGTAAAGATAGATTAGATAGATTAGTAAGAAAATGATAAAATAGCTGACCAGTAAACATCATGATCATTATCTGGTCTGGATCAGGATCTACAGTAGGTGTGAAACTGGCTTGTCTGCAGGCTGGAGCAATATGGGATGTAATTCTTCAGATGACCACCAGGTGGCAGCAGCGTGTTTCTATACCAACATGACGGATTATTTACCATCATAAAAACAACAAAACAACTTTCTGTCCAGCTTCAGGCTGCTCCATCCATTCAAAGGGTTTTACACAAATAAAAGCCGAGGCAGGTTTATTTGTATAAATATATTTTATGTGTAAATCAATTAAAAACATTTTTCCATAAAATATTAAAAAGTGCAATAGAAATATAAAACAGTAAATTAAAAATAGAATTAAAACAGAAAATTCTTTCTGTCAATCATCATCATCACTGATATCATCACTGTCAATGTACATGTGCAGGAAAATATATTGAAAATACAAAGATGAGCTCTCTTTCTTACATAAACACAATGGCAAATAAGAGTTTTAAGACCAGCTTTACAAGATCTAAGGTTTGGATTATAGCAAGGATGTCACGGTTTTATGGTACGAGTATTGTAAAAGAAATCATAAAAATTTGACATTTTTCTAGATTATTCTGCGTTAATTAATTTTTCAACATTAAAAAGTGTAAAATCACATGAACACTCCTTATGGGTCTTTAAGATTTAATTAAGGATGTCAAACTGGTCCTCGAGGGCCACGGTCCTGCAGGTTCTAGTTGTTTCCCTGGATCCAACAGCTTCTTATCAACTTCTGCACAATGACCCATTCATTTCATTCAGGTGTGTTGGAGCAGGGAAACATCTAAAACCTACAGGACTGCAGGTCTCGAGGAACAGAGTTTGACACCCCTGCTAATGCAAAGAGATTAATCTGTGGAATTAACCTGTTTGTTGTTTTAACACATTAATGCATAAACAAAGTTATTACTCGTGCCGGAGGAAACATCTGAATTTGGACTTTTCTCTGCAGGAGAGGCTGATTTTGGGCATGTGGGTGCCTTTTTGCAGCTGTTGCACTAAAAACCACTTTATCCTCCTTAGTTTCCAAGCCTTTCATTAAAGTATCGATGTTATCACACTAGCTGTGATATTATTGCTTTTTGGATCGATCTGCCCACCACTATCAAATTAAATTGCTTCTTATGTCACATCCACATCATACAGAGAAATGCTTTCTGCTCTTACTCCAGATGCTCGTACCACATCTCACTAGTCTGTCATTTTTCATAGAAAATCAGATAAATGTTAAGTAAAATATTTAGATGGATGATGATGATGATGCTCCATCTTCTGCCGTGTGTTAGTGTTGGAAATAAAGTCATGAATGAGAAGTGAGGAGTCCCACACCTGCTGTTTGTCTTCAGAAATACCAGAGTGACGTAGCTAACAAGATGTGAAATAATCTGCTCAAATCAGGCTGAAAAGCTGCAGATGTCTCCTTTTTTTCTAAAAAAAAGAAAAAGTCGGAGACCACCCAGAACGAGTTTCCATGACTGATGTCATCCTGAGAGCCTGGTGACAGTGTGGATTCGGTGGTATCGCCTGCAGACCGCACTGAGGGCTGCAGTGCTTCCCTGAGGATTTAAACCTGACTGAAACATAGTTGTGTTGGACTGAGATCAGACAGCAGGGCAGCAGGGGATTCTGGGTAATGATGGCCACCTTCTGCAGCGGTTGGAAAACACTGAAGTGCTGCTGCTGCAGATGATCTCTCAGCTCTGTAGTTTAAACCTTAAACTAAAAAGGAATCAAACCTCCTGAAACTGTCAGGTGGTGGAGGACTGGATGGGAGGCGGGGCTTCAGGTGTCCACGCAGGTGAAGTGAAAGCACCACCATGCAGACTCACGGTTGCACTGAACATCAGGATGAGGTGGGATTTTCCTACAACCCCCTCCAACAGGAAGTGCCTCTCAGGCTGAGTTGTTATTGGAGGCTTTTTACGGACTCTCGCAGCTGGACCGACTGAGTCTGAGCCTGTAAACGTTACATAACAAGCACGTTTCTGTCCCCAAGACCAGTTTTTACAGCATGAGTCTGCAGGAGAAATGATCGCCTCCAAGGTCTGAATTTTAGAAACCATCCACAGTAAAGATTCACAAGCTTTTCTACTCATACAGTCCATTTTTTCACACCGTGGTGAATTGTGCTGCATGCCAACCGGAACTATGTCCAATGACTACACACATGAGTGCAAACACCAAGTTATGAAATTGTCTATTTATTGCTACAAAAACTCCAAGAACCTGCAGGGGCCGGAAAAGTTTATTCCCTGCATAGCGAGCTAGAAGGTGGTCCTGATGAAGAGGACGACCCGGTACTAGAAGGTGGTCCTGATGAAGAGGACGACCCGGTACTAGAAGGTGGTCCTGATGAAGAGGACGACCCGGTACTAGAAGGTGGTCCCGGTGGAGAGGACGACCCGGTACTAGAAGGTGGTCCCGGTGGAGAGGACGACCCGGTACTAGGAGGTGGTCCTGGTCGAGATCTGGTACTAGGAGGCGGTCCCGGTGGAGAGGACGACCCGGTACTAGATGGTGGTCCCGGTGGAGAGGACGACCCGGTACTAGATGGTGGTCCCGGTGGAGAGGACGACCCGGTACTAGATGGTGGTCCCGGTGGAGAGGACGACCCGGTACTAGGAGGCGGTCCCGGTGGAGAGGACGACTCGGTACTAGGAGGCGGTCCCGGAGGAGAGGACGACTCGGTACTAGGAGGCGGTCCCGGTGGAGAGGACGACCCGGTACTAGGAGGCGGTCCCGGTGGAGAGGACGACCCGGTACTAGGAGGCGGTCCCGGAGGAGAGGACGACTCGGTACTAGGAGGCGGTCCCGGTGGAGAGGACGACCCGGTACTAGGAGGCGGTCCCGGTGGAGAGGACGACTCGGTACTAGGAGGCGGTCCCGGTGGAGAGGACGACCCGGTACTAGGAGGCGGTCCCGGAGGAGAGGACGATTCGGTACTAGGAGGCGGTCCCGGTGGAGAGGACGACCCTGTACTAGGAGGCGGTCCCGGTGGAGAGGACGACTCGGTACTAGGAGGCGGTCCCGGTGGAGAGGACGACCCGGTACTAGGAGGTGGTCCTGGTGGAGATCTGGTACTAGGAGGCGGTCCGGGTGGAGAGGACGACCCGGTACTAGAAGGTGGTCCCGGTGGAGAGGACGACCCAGTACTAGATGGATTGTCCCGGTGGATTGGACGACCCAGTACTAGAAGGCGGTCCCGATGAAGAGGAGGACCCGGTACTAGGAGGCGGTCCCGGTGGAGAGGACGACCCGGTACTAGAAGGCGGTCCCGGTGAATCTACAAATAAGGACTTAAAAATTATCGGTGTAACTGATGATCAATAAAGAAGGAATATTTATCACTATGTTTCTCAGCTTGATAGACGGGGAGACAGCGGGGAGGAAACTTTGCTTCCAGGACTTTATTCAGTTCAACTCAGCTTTATTTGTTCATTGCTGATTTACAACAAAGTCATCTGAAGGACTTTTACAAGCAACAGGGATCATGGAGTCCTGGAGGAAACTCTGCATGTTCACGCTGGACGTCTGGACACCTGCAGCAGCTTCATGGACTCACCTGTTAATATTTAGAGTTTATAAAACCTGCCTCTAGTAGGGAACATCAAAGTCTGGAGCAGGTGCTGCTTGTTTCAGCCCTCTGGTTCCCAGTTAGAACTGGTTTTAAGACTTTCTGGCACATCAGGACTCCATGTTCTTTTCTTTATAAATCAGCCTGTTTTTGAATGGATTGGATGTTGTTTTCCATAATAAAGACGGTTCTCTATCTCAGACATAAAGCTGTGGAACCGACCGGTTCTGTGCCGGCCCGTTTGTTTCACACAGAACCAGCTGCATGTTCGTTCCTCTCTGTGGAACTAACGTCTTCACTTTCATCACATTCCCACTTCCCGGCTGCGCATTTATGAGGAAATTCCTCCTCATTTTTTCTGGTTGTAAAAGCTGAAGGAGGCTCTCGGCTCAGATGAAGCTTTTCTTTTTTTTCCCAGAAGAACTGAGTCATGTCCAGTTTTACAGGAACGTCTGAATCCTGAACTTCCTCACGACCAACCAACCTGTTCCTCATCTGTCCTCGTCCTGGTTTATTTATTTGTTCTTGTTTTTAATTTAGTTTACTTATTTTTTCATTTGATTAAAAATCCACCCTTAAAAATGTTTTTTATTTTATTTAAAAAATTAAAATTTGACTTGAATCTCCTGATCAGCTCAGACTTTTTCTCCGTGTGAACCGGTTGACTTCTGTTCAGAACTGGGTGGAAAAGCTGAGCTGTGGTCATCATGTCTGTCCTAAATATGAGTTCTACTGCATATGGACTGTCCTGAAGAGTCCTGAGGAGTCCTGAGGGTCCCGACGAGTCCTGAAGAGTCCCGATGAGTCCTGAGGAGTCCCAAGGACAGGAATATGTCTGATCAGTTGTCCATTTCGTGCTGTTATTTTGGTCATTTCTCAGCTGTTTGACGAGCCAAGCTCTCACCATTTTGACTAAATATCTACCCACCGTCCACTTTGTCAAGTCCTCCCTCTAGTACCCGGTCAGTCCCCATTTTTAATTCTGGGAAACATTCCTCAGAGATTTTTCTCTCTATTAACATGATTATCTCATGATTGATGAGATCCTGGATGTTTCTCATTTCCTGAATTTGACTCGTCCTGTGAAGATGTGAAGCTTCTGATTGTTTTGATGACCTCTTGTGTGTTGTGTCCTCCTTCAGGCCTATGCTCAGTTTGCCGGAGCTCCTTTAAAACTACGAAAGATCTGCAACCCCTGGAGGAGTCCCAACAGTGAGGCGCCTCCACATTTCCAGCTTCATTAACTCACTCATAAGAAAAAAGAAGAATTCCTGCTGCCACACAGTATGTGTTCATTTATTTCTCTTTCTCTCTTTTAAGGGTCTCTGCCTGCTCTGAGGACCAATCAGAAAGCAACTCTGAGCCGGCCTTCTGACATCATCATCCACCTCAGAAAACAGGTAAGCTCCACCTCAGGCTGTAACGACCAGTTCACCAACCAGTGAAGGAAAATATTCAGAATCCTCCTTTATGGAATAAACTTATTGGTCAGTTTAAAAAAGTTTATTTAAAATGTTTGTTAGTGAAGCGTAAACGGTTAAATCTGGTCAGAAAGGAGCCATCTTTGTTTCAGAAATGAGCTCTCAGCAGTTCCTCTAACTCATGGAGACGGTGGTTTTGGAGAACGCAGGGACGAAGCCCTTGTGACGTTGAACCACCGGTTTTCATAATGTTTTGCATTTCATCCCAAAAATAAAATCTAGAAAGCTTTGATTTCCCACTGCTGATGTTTGTTTTTGATTAGATTTCAGGTTTTCTACATAAAAGAATACTTGGGTTTTAAAAATGTATTTATCTGTTTTTCTTTTTTTTATGAGTTAGGTATTTTTGTTTTAATTTAATTTTCGTTATTTAGATTTGTATTTAAATAACTCTTGTAATTTTTATCTTTTTAAAAATGATTTTATATCTATTCTCGGGGTGGAACCTTAATGCATTAATTATGTTTAACTAATTACAGAAAAATAACACGTTAAAATTACCGCATTTAAACACAGTTTCCAAACAACGCAGAACATTTGTCAGTGCACAAGTTCCTGGTACACCGATTATATTGATGCACACGTCAGAGCTCAGCTAACACATTGTTACTGTGGCGCTATACTTGACGAGTTTAAAAAAGTGACTAGCGACAAATCCAGAGATTTTTTCACGTGTTTCTGGAGACTTTTGGAAACTGATGTTCTCAATATACAGCATACCCTCGCTCATCCAGAAGCACTTACTAGAACCTTGGTCTTCACTCCCAGCTCCCGGTGTTAGTTCCAGCTCCCCAACATCAGTCCCAGCTCCCAGTATCAGTTCCAGCTCCCGGTGTTAGTCCCAGTTCCCGAGCATCAGTCCCAGCTCCCAGTATCAGTTCCAGCTCCCGGTGTTAGTCCCAGTTCCCCAGCATCAGTCCTAGCTCCCAGTATCAGTTCCAGCTCACCAGCATTAGTCCCAGCTCCCGGTGTTAGTCCCAGTTCCCGAGCATCAGTCCCAGCTCCCAGTATCAGTTCCAGCTCCCGGTGTTAGTCCCAGTTCCCCAGCATCAGTCCCAGCTCCCAGTATCAGTTCCAGCTCACCAGCATTAGTCCCAGCTCCCGGTGTTAGTCCCAGTTCCCGAGCATCAGTCCCAGCTCCCAGTATCAGTTCCAGCTTCCGGTGTTAGTCCCAGTTCCCGAGCATCAGTCCCAGCTCCCAGTATCAGTTCCAGCTTCCGGTGTTAGTCCCAGTTCCCCAGCATCAGTCCCAGCTCCCAGTATCAGTTCCAGCTCACCAGCATTAGTCCCAGCTCCCGGTGTTAGTCCCAGTTCCCCAGCATCAGTCCCAGTTCCCCAACAACAGTCCCAGCTCACCAGCATCAGTTCCAGCTCCCGGTGTTAGTCCCAGTTCCCCAGCATCAGTCCCAGCTCCCAGTATCAGTTCCAGCTCACCAGCATCAGTTCCAGCTCCCGGTGTTAGTCCCAGTTCCCCAGCATCAGTCCCAGCTCCCAGTATCAGTTCCAGCTCACCAGCATTAGTCCCAGCTCCCGGTGTTAGTCCCAGTTCCCCAGCATCAGTCCCAGTTCCCCAACAACAGTCCCAGCTCACCAGCATCAGTTCCAGCTCCCGGTGTTAGTCCCAGTTCCCCAGCATCAGTCCCAGCTCCCAGTATCAGTTCCAGCTCACCAGCATCAGTTCCAGCTCCCGGTGTTAGTCCCAGTTCCCCAGCATTAGTCCCAGCTCCCAGTATCAGTTCCAGCTCACCAGCATTAGTCCCAGCTCCCGGTGTTAGTCCCAGTTCCCCAGCATCAGTCCCAGCTCCCAGTATCAGTTCCAGCTCCCGGTGTTAGTCCCAGTTCCCCAGCATCAGTCCCAGCTCCCAGTATCAGTTCCAGCTCACCAGCATTAGTCCCAGCTCCCGGTGTTAGTCCCAGTTCCCCAGCATCAGTCCCAGTTCCCCAACAACAGTCCCAGCTCACCAGCATCAGTTCCAGCTCCCGGTGTTAGTCCCAGTTCCCCAGCATCAGTCCCAGCTCCCAGTATCAGTTCCAGCTCACCAGCATCAGTTCCAGCTCCCGGTGTTAGTCCCAGTTCCCCAGCATCAGTCCCAGCTCCCAGTATCAGTTCCAGCTCACCAGCATTAGTCCCAGCTCCCGGTGTTAGTCCCAGTTCCCGAGCATCAGTCCCAGCTCCCAGTATCAGTTCCAGCTCCCGGTGTTAGTCCCAGTTCCCCAGCATCAGTCCCAGCTCCCAGTATCAGTTCCAGCTCACCAGCATTAGTCCCAGCTCCCGGTGTTAGTCCCAGTTCCCGAGCATCAGTCCCAGCTCCCAGTATCAGTTCCAGCTTCCGGTGTTAGTCCCAGTTCCCGAGCATCAGTCCCAGCTCCCAGTATCAGTTCCAGCTTCCGGTGTTAGTCCCAGTTCCCCAGCATCAGTCCCAGCTCCCAGTATCAGTTCCAGCTCACCAGCATTAGTCCCAGCTCCCGGTGTTAGTCCCAGTTCCCCAGCATCAGTCCCAGTTCCCCAACAACAGTCCCAGCTCACCAGCATCAGTTCCAGCTCCCGGTGTTAGTCCCAGTTCCCCAGCATCAGTCCCAGCTCCCAGTATCAGTTCCAGCTCACCAGCATCAGTTCCAGCTCCCGGTGTTAGTCCCAGTTCCCCAGCATCAGTCCCAGCTCCCAGTATCAGTTCCAGCTCACCAGCATTAGTCCCAGCTCCCGGTGTTAGTCCCAGTTCCCGAGCATCAGTCCCAGTTCCCCAACAACAGTCCCAGCTCACCAGCATCAGTTCCAGCTCCCGGTGTTAGTCCCAGTTCCCCAGCATCAGTCCCAGCTCCCAGTATCAGTTCCAGCTCACCAGCATCAGTTCCAGCTCCCGGTGTTAGTCCCAGTTCCCCAGCATTAGTCCCAGCTCCCAGTATCAGTTCCAGCTCACCAGCATTAGTCCCAGCTCCCGGTGTTAGTCCCAGTTCCCCAGCATCAGTCCCAGCTCCCAGTATCAGTTCCAGCTCCCGGTGTTAGTCCCAGTTCCCCAGCATCAGTCCCAGCTCCCAGTATCAGTTCCAGCTCACCAGCATTAGTCCCAGCTCCCGGTGTTAGTCCCAGTTCCCGAGCATCAGTCCCAGTTCCCCAACATCAGTCCCAGCTCACCAGCATCAGTTCCAGCTCACTTTGAGGTTTCTAGTACTGACGGGTGAGGCTTGAGCTGGGAGCTTGAATCTGACCTCTGTATGCATGTGAAACTCCGTTAGCGTCTGCTGGGATGGCGGTTGCTCGTGCTTAGTGGGGCGGGGAGCTTGTCTTTTTAGAGCAACCAACAGCGAACACATCTCAGGATTTACCTGAGAAATTTATAGGATCCAGCAGTCAAGAAACTGGTGTCTTACTAAACTAAACTAATGTCTTACTGAGCAGAGCGCTGAATCTTTAAAAAGGAAAAAAGTGAACTTTGCATTGTTGATGGTTGCTTGGCAACAGATTTACAGTTTGTCTCCTTAAAACAGAAACTTCAAGTATCTTCAGTAAGTAGAGCTGTGCAGTATCTGTGGTACTTCTACATGAAGTACTTTAATATAGAAGAAGCTCAGAGATGATAAGAGGAGTTAAAGTTTTGAGGGCCTCGTCCTGGACCAGGTCCAGGTCCTGAATGTGGTTCTGTGTGAGTCTGCAGCTGACTGGAAAAACTCATTAAACAACTGGAAAATGCTGGCAGATACATTCCAGCACCACTGATAATTCCCACAAACCGAGCAGGAAAAGCTGGAAGTTACTACTGACTGTTCAGTGTGGAGAGACGCTTGTTTCAGACATCAGTGTGTCAGCAGAGAGAAGCAGGAGAACGCCGGGCGGGTGGAGCTTTAGCTTTCAGAGGTCCTCCAGAAATTTTATGCCATTTTGATTTTCATTTTAATGTCATTGATTGCATGTAACAGAAATTTTTATTTTATTAATTCTTTTTAAGATAATTTTATAATTTTAATGTCTTTCCTTGAATTGGCCTAAAAAGGCTAAATTCCACAAAAACTTACACACTCAATCCTAAGGACAAAACATGTCCCATTGAAAACCATTATAAACTAACCTTCGATGCCACATTTATCGTAACAGAAACAAATACATTCTTTTATGTTAAGATTTGAATTTGGACTACTAGCCTTCTTTTTTTTAATTTTCATGTTTGTCTATGAGACGGCGTCGCTGTCTTCAATATTTAAAGCATGCAGAGCATTTTAAGGGATTAAGGTTTTTTTGTTTGTTTGTTTGTTTTTGTTTTTTTTTGTTTCTTTTTTTCTTGTAAACAAAATAGCGTTTAAAAGGGCTGAAATGACAAATAATCCTGATCTGATCCATGTAAATTTCAGACTGAGGTTGTAAAACACCGACACATTAAAAGTGGAGAAAAATATTAAAATATTAAAATGTTTTTTTTTTGTTTTTTTCTTTTTTAATTGTTTCCGCATTCCTCATTCAGTGACTATAATAAATATAAAAAAGTGTTTATCTAATTACTGAATTGAATTTGGACTATTCCAGTAATGTTACTATAATATTGACTTGTATTTCAACCACTGATTAAACATTGATTATTGTTCGTGTCAAAAGAAGACGGTGTTGGGATTCAGTAGACTTGTTTAGCAGCAACACCTTCGCAAATCTAGCCTGTGTGGAAACGTCGTCAGAAGAAATCTCTCCTGCTTCCTCACCACAACACTCAGCATCAGAAGTTTGCAAAAGATCTAAACAAGCCGAATGCATCTAGAAAACAGGTCCTCCAGGCCGATGAGGTTGAACCTTTGACCACAGAATCACTGACCCACTCTCACCCTCCTGAGCTGCAGAGTCCCAGCATCAGCCTCCGTTCCTCGTCTCCTCGGTGATATCTCCAGATTACATAAATATTCCATCCAAATTTAGAAATCCTTTCCTCATTTCTCTGGAAATCAAGGAGCTCGTGACACATCACTGACTGGATTAACTTCATCTGAGAACACACTGTAATGGAAAAAATAAAACTCAGAATAGGGAACCATGTGTCAGCCTTTCAAGGAAACTGGAACCATTCATAACCTTTTATAATCTAAACCCAAACATAGCTCTTAAAATGCGAACATTAGCAGAAACATTAACTCTCTTCCCCCTCCCTCACACACACAAATTACCAACAGATTTATGGGTACTAACATGTTAATAAAAAGAGATTAAACAAGGAAGTTATTACTGGTTTCAAATTAAAAATACAAATTTAGTATCTTGTTGAGAGAAGCTGATTTTGAGCATATAGATGCTTTGTCACAGCTGTAAACCGAATCCACCAAAAACCAGTTTAATCCTTATTTATGGAGACTGAGAGGATTTCAGCCTCCTGTTTAGAGGTTTCTGCAGGATGACCGCCTGATATAGCACACATTAAGTCAAACTTTATTTATAAAGCACTTTTCATGCTTTACATGAAAAATCAGTTCATGCATATTAAAAACAAAATGAGCCTTTACACACATGAAGAGACTACACAACAATAATAATAAAAAACACTCAGTCATCACATCTGACGTTCTGGTCCAAACTCCTCACCAGTGACCTGTAATGGGATTTATTAGCACTCATATCAGTACTCATATTAGCAAGTACTCAACTGTAAGTATTTGTACTTAGTTTGAAAAATGTGGTATTGGTGCATCCCTCATAATGAATGACAGTAAAGTTAATTTAACTGGAACTCTATTAGCTTAAAATCCATTCACAAAAGTTACGCCAATGATGTGAAACGCAGACGCTCATAATACATCAGTGGCAGGGACACTCTCAAAAAAGAAAAGAAAAAATACTTCAACAATTTACACAAAGTCTCTCAAACCCAATGAACATAGTCTTTCAAACTATCAGCATTTAGAATTAGTTCTCTGGATCTCTGGATCGATATAAACCAGGATGGTAAAAGCAAGGTCCTCGGGTCGTAGGTGTTACGTAAGCGTCTCCTTCTCCTAGCCTCCGGCTCAAAAGCCTTCCTCGGAGACATGAGGGCAGTTCCTGAAGCTGGGGCTACATGGACATGGTAGCTCTTCTTGGGCGGTGCCCTTCTTTGTGGATCTTGTTTTTAATTTCCATTAGGGTGTCTAGCCACCCTCCTCATCATCTCCCCTCTACCCTCCTCATCCATCTCCCCTCTACCCTCCTCATCCATCTCCCCTCTACCCTCCTCATCCATCTCCCCTCTTCATCCATCTCCCCTCTACCCTCTTCATCCATCTCCCCTCCACCCTCCTCATCCATCTCTCCTCTACCCTCCTCATCCATCTCCCCTCTACCCTCCTAATCCATCTACCCTCCTCCTCCATCTCCCCTCCACCCTCCTCATCCATCTCCCCTCCACCCTCCTCATCCATCTCCCCTCTACCCTCCTAATCCATCTACCCTCCTCCTCCATCTCCCCTCCACCCTCCTCATCCATCTCCCCTCTACCCTCCTCATCCATCTCTCCTCTACCCTCCTCATCCATCTCCCCTCTACCCTCCTCATCCATCTCCCCTCTACCCTCCTCATCCATCTCCCCTCTTCATCCATCTCCCCTCCACCCTCCTCATCCATCTCTCCTCTACCCTCCTCATCCATCTCCCCTCTACCCTCCTAATCCATCTACCCTCCTCCTCCATCTCCCCTCCACCCTCCTCATCCATCTCCCCTCCACCCTCCTCATCCATCTCCCCTCTACCCTCCTAATCCATCTACCCTCCTCCTCCATCTCCCCTCCACCCTCCTCATCCATCTCCCCTCTACCCTCCTAATCCATCTCCCCTCTACCCTCCTCATCCATCTCTCCTCTACCCTCCTCATCCATCTCCCCTCTACCCTCCTAATCCATCTACCCTCCTCCTCCATCTCCCCTCCACCCTCCTCATCCATCTCCCCTCTACCCTCCTCATCCATCTCTCCTCTACCCTCCTCATCCATCTCTCCTCTACCCTCCTAATCCATCTCCCCTCTACCCTCCTCATCCATCTCTCCTCTACCCTCCTCATCCATCTCCCCTCTACCCTCCTAATCCATCTACCCTCCTCCTCCATCTCCCCTCCACCCTCCTCATCCATCTCCCCTCTACCCTCCTAATCCATCTACCCTCCTCCTCCATCTCCCCTCCACCCTCCTCCTCCATCTCTCCTCTACCCTCCTCATCCATCTCCCCTCTACCCTCCTAATCCATCTACCCTCCTCCTCCATCTCCCCTCCACCCTCCTCATCCATCTCCCCTCCACCCTCCTCATCCATCTCCCCTCTACCCTCCTAATCCATCTACCCTCCTCCTCCATCTCCCCTCCACCCTCCTCCTCCATCTCTCCTCTACCCTCCTCATCCATCTCCCCTCTACCCTCCTAATCCATCTACCCTCCTCCTCCATCTCCCCTCCACCCTCCTCATCCATCTCCCCTCCACCCTCCTCATCCATCTCCCCTCTACCCTCCTAATCCATCTACCCTCCTCCTCCATCTCCCCTCCACCCTCCTCATCCATCTCCCCTCTACCCTCCTCATCCATCTCCCCTCTACCCTCCTCATCCATCTCCCCTCTACCCTCCTAATCCATCTACCCTCCTCCTCCATCTCCCCTCCACCCTCCTCCTCCATCTCTCCTCTACCCTCCTCATCCATCTCCCCTCTACCCTCCTAATCCATCTACCCTCCTCCTCCATCTCCCCTCCACCCTCCTCATCCATCTCCCCTCCACCCTCCTCATCCATCTCCCCTCTACCCTCCTAATCCATCTACCCTCCTCCTCCATCTCCCCTCCACCCTCCTCATCCATCTCCCCTCTACCCTCCTCATCCATCTCCCCTCCACCCTCCTCATCCATCTCCCCTCTACCCTCCTCATCCATCTCCCCTCTACCCTCCTCATCCATCTCCCCTCTACCCTCCTCATCCATCTCCCCTCTACCCTCCTCATCCATCTCTCCTCTACCCTCCTCATCCATCTCCCCTCTACCCTCCTCATCCATCTCCCCTCCCAGAGATTCTCCCGGTTCAGTCGCCAGCATCCCAACCCTGAGACAGGTGGTCCTGGGTTACGGGCAGATCTAGACCTGACCTCATATACATACTTTATATAAGCATAACATCATAGTTACATGTTCCAGTAAATACTTCTTTAATGATTCAGTCTGAATTTTACTGTTAGCTTGCAAGATAAGTTTTGTAGTAAATTTGTAGAGGATGGTGGGCCAAATAACACAAAGAGAAAGGAAAGAAATCCTTGGTCACAGTGAGCAAAGGTGAACCTGAACACCTGTCCAACTATTTCACACGGCGGAGGATCAGTCATGCGTTGGCGTTGTGTTGCAACCAATGGCTCAGAGAAAATTTCACGGGTGGAGAGAAGAACAGATTCAATAAAATTCCACAAAACTGTGGACACAAAAAGCATCTGTAAAGAAGCTGAAGATGAAAAGAGGATAAAGGTCCTAAACACACGTGAAACTCCACCACGGACGACCTGAAGAGGCCCAGACTGAAGGTTTTACATTCGCCGTCTGCTGACCTGAACCTCACTGAAAGTCTGGGGATGGACCTTAGAACCGTCTGCAGCTACGAGCCTGTTTCCCTTTCTGTCATTTCAAAAATACAAAAGATAGAAATAATACATTTCTAACTCGGACTTCATGCCCACTCTGCGTCCGGACCAAAACAACTTTTTATTTGTTCCTAAATGTTTTCAGGAAGGAACCTCAAAGGTCAACTACAGCCTCTCTTCCCACATCCCCCTCAGCTTCAGTCAGTAGCTGAGCAGCAGCTGGAAGACATTACCCAGCATCCTCGGTGGGCTGTTCTCTGACCAGAGCAGCAGGAAAGCTGCTGAAGAGGCTCGGAGGAGGAAACCTCTGGCTTCAAACTTGGCTGCAGAGTTTAACTGGCATTAATTCACCTCAGTCACATTCCATCCCTCTGCTGCTGCTGCTGGGAGCATCGTCATTAAAGTTTTTTTTTCTTCTATTTATTCTTTTTAAATCATTTGTCTTTCTTTTTTTTCTGTCTGCCATCAACATTTTGAACTTTTGCATCTTTTTATCTCAGCAGTCTTCTGTTATTTTGTCTTTGAATCTCAGTTTTTGCATCTTTGTTGTTAAATCTCATTTGTTGGACTCCTTCATCCACGTTTAGAATCTTCTTCTTCTTTTTGCTGTTTGTCGGAGTAATTTGACCATTTTCAGCCTGTTTCCGGGCTGGAAGTCAGTATGTGGCTGTTGTAGGTTTCTGATTGCAAGAAGACGTAGAATCGAGATGGAAACGTCTGGGAAGTGAGGAGACCAGTTGCTGGAGTTTTAGGAGAGGAATGTTCTCCCATTCTGGTCTGATGCAGGATTCTAGCTGCTCTACAGTCCTGGACCTTGGTTGCTGGATTTCTGCTTCCATGATGCTCCAGATGTTGTGTACTGGTGAAAGGTCTGGACTGCAGGCAGGCCAGTTCAGCAGCCGGACTCTTCTCCTGTGAAGCTGTTGTGATGGATGCAGGATGTGGTTCAGCATCGTCTTGCTGAAATCTGCAAGGCCTTCCCTGAAAGAGACGTTGTCTGGATGGTAGCAGATGTTGCTCTAAAACCTCCATGTACTTTTCAGCATTGATGGAGCTTCACAGATGTGGAAGCTGCCCACGCCATAGACACTAATGCAGCCCCATCCCATCAGAGATGCAGCTTTTCACCTGTCCACTGATAACAAGCTGGATGCTCCCTCTCCTCTTTAGTCTGCAGGACACGCCGTCCATGCTTTCCACAAACTAGTTCACATCTTCATCCAGGTTTCCACTTTGCCTCAGACCATTTTAAATGAGCTTTGGTCCAGAGAAGATGGAAGAAGCTGGTTCTGGATCCTGTTCACATCTGGCTTCTTCTCTGCATGATGGAGCTTTAACCTGCATTTGTGGGTTTCAGGGTGAACTGTGTTCACAGACAGTGGTTTCTGGAAGTCTTCCTGAGTCCATGCAGTGGTTTCCAGTAGAGAATCATGTCTGCTTTTAATGCAGAAGAAGGTTTTCCAGCTGCATAGCTGCAAACAGGAAAGCGCTCCAGAGGATCGTCACCACGGCCCAGATGATCATTGGCTGCTCTCTACCGTCCCTGGAAGATCTGTGTGGCTCTTATTGTCTCAGGAAACCTTGAAATATCCTCTTGGACCCATCGCATTTAGGACATTCGATCTTAGAACTGCTGCTCGGGCAGACGGTTCAGGTCCTTAACAGCACGGACTAACAGGCTGAAGAACGTTTTTTATGCCAGAGCAATAAATGTACTTAACAGTCGCTGATCACTGTACATATCCGTAGGATGTTAATGCTGTGTGTGATGTTTTTTATCTGTTTTTATTTTTATTTATTTTTCTTATCTTTTTACTTTTTTATTTATGCACATTCAGCACCTTTAAGGACTGGCATTTTTTTTTATTTCGTTGTACCATGTACAATGACAATAAAGACATTGAACCAGCATCCAGCCTTGTCCCATGCACACAGAGATTCCTCCTGGTTCTCTGAATCTAGTGATGATATTTAAACCTTTCAGCAAGTAAAGCACGAATTAAACATGACAGCATCTTGTCCCTTGAAATAAACCCCCAAACAAATTCCAGAACAAACACAAATAAAATATTCAATTTTCCCGTCAGTCATCGCTGCAGAATCAGAAAAGAACTTGTCAGAAAAAATGTCTAACGATTGCATCATCACTACACGTCCCGTCCGTCCCTCATTCTGGCAGAAAGCCAGAGGTTGGGCCTCAACCTCCACACGGGGCTCAGGTCATGTTCCCGGTGGTTCCATCACAGAGAATCCAAACCGTCTCTTCTACCTGCTGTTCTTCACAAGGCCGGCAGCGCACTTTAATCTACATGCTGGAAATCTGGATTTGGTGATCCTGAAAAACCGGAATCTGGATCAGGGTGATCCAGTCCTATTTTGCTTCGAACAACCGGGATGAAAGTGAGCCGGATTACGTGATCCGCCGTATTGAAAAATGAGATTCCCAAATCCGGGTAGCTTTTATCTGGATTCCTGCCCCAGTTTGTCTCAGATTGGTGAAGCTCTGTCCATCTTTCCCTCTGAGAGACTCTGCCTCTCTGAAATGCTCCTTTTATACCAGTCATGTTACTGACCTGTTGCCAGGTAACCTGGTTAGTTGTCCAATGCTCCTCCAGGTGTTTCTGCTTTGTACCAGGTACGTTTCCAGCCTTTTGTTGCTCCTGTTCCAGCTTTTTCCATCAGATTCACTATCAGCTCATATTTTCATCACGTGGTGAAACGTCTCAGTTTCATCATCTGACATGTTGGTTATTTTCTACCAAGGATAAAAAATGCGATTTGTTTTTATTTATTTATGTTTTACACAGCGTCCCAACTTTTTTGGAAAAAGTGTCGTATTAAAGATCTATTTCTCCTTCAGTTTATTCAGAGCTGTATTTGACCTTAATGGCAGGATAACGTGCACCAGCAACAGGGATCAGTTCTCTCCGTTAGGGCTGCTCGATTATGGGAATAATCACAATTATTTTGATTGAAATTGAGATCTGGATTATTTAACACGATTAGAGAAAGAAAATTTAAGTGTTGTCTGTGGTAATTCAGACTAGTTTCTTTCCAGGTCCCAGTAGCTCTAGTTTGTCTCAGACCAGCAGCTACGTTCTGGCCGGTGGGATCTGGAAAAAATGAGTCTGGAGACATTTGGTTTTCACTTTGAAATCAGTGTCAATAAAATGTAGTTCAACATTTATATCCGGCTCTATGGTGCAGCTTGACCACAGGTCAAACATGGGACTGTAGCCACGTCCTTCACACCAGCCTCATCATCCAGGGCAGGAGAGACGCTCCACTAACATGGAGACGTGATGCCGTTTGTCCAGCGTGTTCCGGGTCGTTCACTCTTCTGTTTGTTTATAACGTTTGTCTCTTTGTGTGTCTGGAAGCTGGTGGATTGTTTAGTCGCGACTCACAAAAATGGAACATTTTTCTATTTTCTTGTGTCGCGTCGCAAACCCTCGTGTGCACGTCTGCGTGTACGAGCGCAACATTTCACATGCACGAATTTGCAACTGAAAACGGCACAAGAGGAAACTGTGAAGGACAAAAAAATAATTGGACCATTTTAATGATCGTTGAAAACTCAGATCGTAATTGCGATTAAAATTGGATTAGTCGCCCAGCCCTCCTCTCCGTGTTGTTTTCATGTTAATATAAAGGCTTGTTTGTGTTTTTCAGAAATATAATGCAGACTATGATCTGTCAGCCAAGGAGGGAGCCGACAGTCTGGCCTTCATCTCTCTGCTGGAGGAGAAGCTCATGCCCGCGCTGGTAAGAGGTCTTCAGATTAAACTGGATCAGATTTCCTGACCTTCCTCCTAAATGTCTGGCTGTCCTCTGATCTGCTGCAGATCTACACCTTCTGGATCGAGCCGAAAAACTACGTGGACGTGACTCGCCGCTGGTACGCCGAGCACATGCCCTTCCCCCTGAACTTCTTCCTGCCTGGGCGGATGCAGGGCAGGCAGCTGGAAAAGCTACGACTGCTGCGAGGAGACGAGGGCCTGGAGGCCGGAGAGGAGCTGGAGAAGGAGGTGAGGGGGTGCAGGGGGAGGTGAGGAGATGGAGGAGGAGGTGAGGAGATGGAGCAGGAGGTGAGGAGATGGAGCAGGAGGTGAGGGGCTGGAGGAGGAGATGGAGGAGGAGCTGAAGAAGCTCTGAGACGATAATAAACGGTTTCTAGGAGATCCATTTTCAGAAAGCTTTATTCTGAATGATCGGTCAGGGGATTGGATGGCCAATCAGTTAAATTCTTAAACCTCCATCAGATCTGTCCGACGTCCACCTCCTCCACCACCAGGAGCGGTGGTGTGTAGCTCTGTGGGGTAAACTGATGGATATTTAACCCTTTAGCTGATCTACGGAAGTTTTCCAGCATTTCTATCCCGTCCAGGAGGTTTACAATCCAGCCACTAAATGTAGTTTTATTCAGAGACTCTATCTGGTAAATCCACAATGATCCATGATAACAGCATTATTTATCACATTTCACCATAAAAACATCACCATCACTACTATGTTGCTAAGAGACCTCTATTTAGACCTGGACATGATGATGAAGCCACTTCCTGTCAGACTTTCCACCAATCAGAGAGCTTAGATTGACGGTAACGTCCAATCAGGAGCAGCCAAAGATCAACCAGTGAGCAGAAAGTTCTATGTGTGTGTGAAAAGAAGAAAAATAATGCTCCTCTATGGCTGGAGCGGAGCATGATTTTTATATCATAAAATAACAGGAGAGAGAAGTTCATCTATAGAAAAGTGATTTAATGTTCAGACATGAAGCAACACGTTCAGCTGATAGAAAGAAGTGAATGTTTAACAACTAATCTCTTTATTTTCCTCCATCAGTTCCTTTTCTTTCAGTCCTGCCTTTTTTCCTTCTAAGGAAAACCTTTAAAACACGAGGCAGGAGTAAAACAATCTGTCCGTGGAGATGCTGAAGCCACAGAAGACCACATTCTCCGTCTTCCTCTGTGAAGGAAACAAGTGACTTTAATTTTCTGTGTAACATCAGAACACAGCAGCTCCAGTTTCCAGTTCAGACGGAGATATCGTTTCCATGTGTTCGGCCTGTTGAGGCGGTTGGAACAAATTTAAAAATGAGGGGAAAACTTTCTTCATCGGAGCGCTCTGTTGGAAAACTGCTGGCCTGGAACAGTGGAAGGTTGGAGGTTGCACAGCGTTCAGTTTGTTCCTGCCAGCGTTAAAACCTCCAGCAGGACGGCTGCTGAGATGTGTAGCTTATCTCTGACTGGATTTATTCCTTCTCAGCTCATTTCCTAAGACAAACATCATTACGGAGAGTTTACAGACCCAGAGTTTAAGAAGAGTACAGTAAAACAGATGTGCCTCTGTGCACTTCTGTTGATGGCAGCGACAGAAATGAATGAGATTTGTCTGAAAGGCTTTTTGGAAACTTAGAGCTCAGGTATAGTTTCAGCTAGAATGAATGAATGAATGAATTTTTATTGTCATTGCACCACAGTTACATCAGTAGCAGTGAAATTCTTAGATCCCAGGCTCTTCTAACAAAGCTAGAAACCACAATAAAAATAGTCAAACACAAAAAGCAAGAATACAAATAAGTTAAACAAATAAATATCTAATAAGCAACAAGAAGATGTTATTTAAAGGCGGCGTTGCTGCTGACAGCATTTAGAAGTCTTATGTCCTGTCGTGTGAAGCTGTCCTGAGCTGGTGGGACGGGCTTGAATGCTGCCAAACCGTCGACCAGACGGTAGCAGATAAAACAGTTTGTGACTGGGGTCCGTCATGATTTTGGTGGCCTTCCTCCTACACCGCTGGGTGTAGAGGTCCTCCATGGACGACAGGACCGTCCCGGTGATGTGCTGAGCAGTTTTCACCACCCTCTGTAGAGCCTTGCGGTGGAGGACGGTAAAGAAGCATCTTTCAGAGTTTAAATGGCTCACAACAGATAAAACTTTTACTGGCTGAGGGTCGTTTTAAGGACGTTTTATGGTTGTGACACACATGCAGGTTACGCTTTAGGGAACAAATCACTGAAAAAGTTGTCGTTAAAACCACACAGAAGACCGTAGAAAGATGAAAAAGGACACTTCTGTGCTGGGCAGACCCTTCTGCCGCTCATGGTCCAGGAATTTTGTTTTCATTTCGACTTTTCACTTTCAGACAGCGCTTAGTTCAACAGTCCTTTACTCTTTCAGTTTCTCACACAAACGTCGTATCCGTATAGAAAAACGTTGTCGCATGGCGCTACAACCAGCCAGCCAGGGCTTCTGACTGGCCAATGAGCTGAGGGCAGGCTAGACAGCGCAGTCTGCAAACACATCATTCTAGCTGTGTCTGACTTTCCAGACTTTCCCGTACTTCACGCGCGATTAGAGAGACATAATAAAAGGCAGCAGGGTGGCAGCAGGGTGGATTTGGCCAAACGTAGGCCCTGGATTTATCTGGACCAGCCCTGAGGTCCGCCATCAGATGATGATAGTCACCATGCTGGTTCCTTGTTGGTAAAATAGGATGAACCCAGATTTGTTATTCTGTTTGGTTCAGTAGAGTCAAAATCTTCTGACTCTTCCTCCGTCTGCCTCGTCTGTCACGGACTGCTTTGAAAATGTCAACATTTCCTCCGATATCATAACCGATCACATTTCTTGGAGAGCGCGGTTTGCAACGCTGCCGCTGCTGTTTGTCGCGCCACATGTGTCTTCCCTTAAACTCATTACGTCACGTAACCCCCACGTGGTTCAAGCATGCTCAGAAACATCAGAATGAGTTTAGACATCTTTATTTTCTCCTGCTCACCTTCGCCTGTGGATTGGACTGAAAACTCTTTCCAGTCAAGGCTGATTGGATCAGCTGAGATGTTTACATGATGCATTTTTATTCTGATTGGACGTAGCTACTGCCTGTCTCCAGCCCCTCCTTCACACCCATTAGGACCTTTGCTGTCACCATAGCAACACAGGTGCTCCATCTTTGTGACGTGGCTGCACTGACGCCCTTCAAAGTTTCTTCTGAAATATTCTAGTTTGATTTCCTGTTGCTTTTCTGTCACCTCCCACCAGTCCGACAGTCTGAGGATGACTCTGTTTGTCCTGGTGAACAACAACTGGACAGCAGATTATTCCACAACTTTCCATTTTCTGTTGATGGTTCCTGCTGGGGTTTGTTAGTGGTTCCTTTTCTCCACAAACAGCTCAGTTTCCACCATCTCTGATCTCTGCTCAGACATGTTGTAATATCTGCTCTTACTAACCTCCCACATTCTGGACTGTCGGCTGTCCAAAGCTACCCCCGATGTAAACGGCACTGTTAGCAGCATTTATAACGCCGAGTCAGGGTCAGCTCAACAATATATATACAACAACTACTAAAACAACAGTTACTACAGTTAGAACTACTTCAACTACTGCGGATAAGATAATAATAATATGAATTAATAATAATTAAATGAGAGGAAAGCTGAGCGGTTCTTCTGCTCGTGATTTTTCATGACCTCTGGCTTCGTATCAGAGAAAAGAACACACATTCTGCTTTTTGTGACATTTGTGAAGCTTTTCTTAATGAGGTTCTGCAGCTGTTTCTGTTTATCGCACATAAAAAACAACATTAACAGTTTCGGTCTACTACTGGAAAGTTTTCCAGCTTATTTTCCTGATTTAGACGCCGGCGTGGAGAAGCGGCGGCCGCTGGGACCGGAGGAGGAATGTGTGTGTTCTGAAGCCTCCTTTAAGCCTCCTTTACTTTAACGGCCTCAGAGTCTCAGCGCCCATAAAAGTCATCACACAGGAATTTTCTCTTGGAGTGGTGAGGAGAAAGAGCTTTACCAAGAGGACAGAAATGATGACCACATCAGTCTTTCTGTACGGCCATCAGGTTCTGCTAATCCCACCGGGTCTCAGACCTTTGACCTCGGTTCTGTTAGGATCAGACGTGTCGTTTAAAGCTGCTCTGCAGTCTTTACTGCGTCAGAAATCTGAAGAGCTTTTCATGGAAAGCTGTGAGAGGATGAGCTGCAGAAAGATGGTCAGGGATCCTGTCAGGGGTCCGTACAGACCAGGTCCACTTGTTCTGGTGAAACTCTTCAGTTTGCTGGTTGACGCACACGTTCAGCAAATGGAGGACCTCCACTGGCTGGATGTTGGAAATCCGAAGCAGGTTTCTCCAAGCCAGCAGAACTACAACTGCTCCTGAAGGTCGGGAAGGATTCTGATCCTCCTTCTAAACCAAGAGGCTGGTATCAGGGAACCAGGACACCCACAGACCAAACTGTCCTGGGAACCATGGAGGAGGACTCCTGGTTGAACTGGGAGATCTCATCCTGAAATGTTTTGTATCGGTGACGGCTTGCTCTCTGCTGTTTGTTCTCCTTGTGTTGTCATGGTTACAGGTTTGTGGAGACTTACAGGAGACTGAGTTTTAAATTCAGAGATGGGCTGAGATGCAGGAATCCTTCTTCACTACTGATGGTTTTATGGTTTTTTTTTCATGGGGATAAATATAGCAGATCTTTGAGCTTCAGAGAGTTCAGCACGACGGCTGGATGAACGTTTTGTTTTTATTTGATTTGCTGCTGGAGGAGAAGCTCGGAGTGATACCTGAGGAGAACCTGTTGATCTGGAGCTGATCTTTACTCTGGTTTATCCCTGGATACTGAAAGAGTCAAAGAAAAACAAGACAGAAGAGGCTGGTTAGTTGTCTCAGGGTTCATTCACATCAGGAAAGTCCTGGAAGGTTGGTTCGATATTTCTGTCCATTTTCTTTTCTTTCTTTGGTTTGGTTTGCTATCACACTTTACTCCAGCGGACCAAACCGGCCGACCACGTCATGCAGTTACAACAGTTCTGTGTGTGCGAAAAGAAGAAAAATAATGCTCCTCTATGGCTGGAATGAAGCCAAGAAGACGTTTCTGATGCACGGTGGCGCCACAAAGCAGCTGAGCTGGAGTTGGTTTAGTGAGGATACAGTTCTCTACCTCCCTTCTTCTCCTCAGCGGACCAAAGTAAAGCAGGATGCTGGTGTTGAGCTGCTGCTTCAAAACTATAATCACAGTTTCACAGAGTGAAAATCTTTTTATCTGGTCTTCCATGTTGTAGACGAACTGGAGTTCGTTTACATTCGTCACGTCCACCCCCTGTCCAATCAGAGCCCCTCCCAACATCCAGATCTAAAGCAGAATTAAATAAAGGCGATTAAATGTGTTTTCCATGTAAACCTCAGTTTGGAACGACTGTTCCTTTCTAAAAACACCATGTACCCGTGGCCAGTGTCTGCATGTTGACTGGGTTTAAAAGGCTTCAGCTTCTACAGGCTGGTTTAGATTAAAAACAGACTAACCTACAACATCAGAACATGGCTTAGTTTGAAGAGTTAAAACATTTTAAAAGCCTTTAATGTGGTTTAGTATAACATGTTTGTATGTTTTTCAGTTGTACCGTGACGCTGCAGAGTGCATGAACCTGCTGTCCCAACGTCTCGGCTCCCAGAAGTTCTTCTTTGGAGACTCGTAAGTTTTTCCAACTTGTAAAATGTCAGGGAAACTCTACCTGTGAAGATGATCCCAAGGTTAAATAAAAACCTGTTAGTGAGGCTGTAATCGGTGCTTTAGGGAGCTTTGTAGTAAGTCTGGTTCAGGCCACCCTCGGACACCTACTGTAGGTCTGATAAAGCTGCTGCTGGATGTCTGAGTGACGAGCTGTTTGCTGCCAGTATCATCACAACAACTAAGAGATGGATGGTGGTGATCCAGGGTTTGACCTAGAGCAGGGGCGCCCAAGTTCGGTCCTCGAGATCTACCATCCTGCAACTTTTAGATGCAACCCTTCTCCAACACACTTGCATGTCATTCAGCTCTGCAGAGGTCTGGTAATGAGCCAGTCAGTTGATTCAGGTGTGTTGGAGAAGGGTCGCATCTAAAAGTTGCAGAATGGTGGATCTCGAGGACCGGACTTGGGCACCTCTGACCTAGAGGCTATCACAGGTTTTAGTTTTCTGTTTTCTGTTTCAGGCAGACATGTTAGAGGGGTTTTTATCTCCTCGGATGACAGTTGTGGGTTTTACAGATCTGTATTGGTCAGATCAGAATAAAAGATGGTATTCATGGGGATGATTGCATAGAGGTTTCTGCTGCAATCACAGCGTCTGAAAGACATGTGAGCAGCTGTCCATGTGTGTGGCACTGAAGCTAGGCCTCTGACTCTGCAGGCCTTCCTCTCTGGACGCCTACGTGTTCGGCCACTTGGCGCCCATCCTGAAGTGCAAACTGCCCAACGGGAAACTGCAGCAGCATCTGAAATCCCTGGACAACCTGAGCAACTTCTGCACCAACATCCTGCTGCTGTACTTCCCCCGAGACGGTCGAGGTGAGGACCCCATTTACATCAGAGTAAATAAAAATAAACTGTCTGTCCAGATGAGAAAATGTGGGTGGTGCTCAGAAGTTGGCGTCTAAGCAAAAGTTGAAAGTTTTTCATCTTTCAAAACAAAATTCTTTTAGTTCAGTATGACATCATCTGTAAACGGACGACCTCATTAGCAGAGATGTTTGTCTTCTGTTGTCGTGGGTAACGTGTTTGGGAGAAAAGACAAAATGTTGGAAGACACTCAAGGGAAAAAGATCCTGGAAGATTATTTGACTAGATTTTAGTCATTTTCTAGTAAGTTTTCTTCTTTTTAAATGAGGTTTTAGTGGAAATTGTGTCGGTTTTTCCTGTTTTTTGTTTTGGTGTATCTGACACTGAAGAAGGATGTTTTACCCCTAATCAATACCTCCACATTCGATCAGATTGATCTGTTTACTGTTTATATACCAGAAACTTAAATGAGCTGTGAACCAGTACCTACAAAGCCCCCTCCTGATGTTTTAGCTACCTACAGACTTGTATCTCACCTGTCTTTAGACTCTAAAACCCTTTAAAAAGTCGTATTAAATCGACTGTAAATGCTCATCTACAGGATCATGGTCTGTTTGAAGAATTCACTCTGGATTCAGAGGACATCACAGGACTAAAACTGTTTCTGACAACAGTCTGGTGCCATGCTGGTCCTATTGGATCTTACAGCTGCTCAACATTGTTGTAAATCTCATTACAAAGACGTGAAAACCTCATCAAAATTCATCGTTCGGCTTTAGACTGGCTTAGATCAGATTCATCCGACAGATCCCAGTTTGTGGTGTCCTCCACACAGACCTAGTCTGTTATGGTGTTCCTCAGGGTTTTGGAGTGGGACCAGTTTTGTTTTTTATCATCAGTAAAACACAACATCCACCGTTATGCTGATGACACTCAACTTTATTTATCGATAAAATCTGAAGAAACAAATCTGTAACCTAATTTATAGAATCATCTCAGAGATATTAAGAGCTGGATGAGCTGGAATTTTCTTCTGAATTCAGCAAAAACTGAAGCTGTTGTCTAGCAAAGAAGTGCTTGTGTCTAAGTTTAAATCTATATAACAGCAAGAACAATAAAAAGATTAAATTTAATAAATAAGATTAAGATGGATGAAAATAAATAAAGTGGGAGGCAGATCCTTCAGAGTTCAAGTAGCTGGTTTTGTGGGAACAGTTGCTGAAACGGAATGAATATATATATATAGATGTTATATATATAATTGACCATTTATTCACCCTTTTTTCAGAAAGTTCCAGTCAGAAGACGTCCCAACAGTCCGACGGCGGAGATTTTGACAACGTCCCCAACAAGCGCAGGAAGCAGCTGCTGTCGGCGCTGGTGGCTCTTGGCGCCATGTTGAGCTACGCCCTCCTGACCGGCATGGTGTCCATCCAACACGTCCATCAGGAGGCGCTGGAGGAGCCGCCAGACCTGGAGGCCATGGAGTCCCCCGACCACGATGGGGAAGGAGACGGCTGATGCCAGCACAGGATCTTATCAGGAGGTTAAGAATCTTTTCTCGCCAAAGGAAGCTACAGGGAAGGTGTTGATATTAAACTTATCACAGTAAACTAATTTATGGACACAGACGTGAGCCTTTACGTGGACAGGAAGCGTGGGGGGTGGAGTTTGTACAGAAGTTAATTAAATGAAAATTCTCTGCATATCTTGTTCAAGTGGAATAATTTATTGCGGCTTTTTTAGTGTCTTCATTAACTTCTGTTACGTTTTTAATTTGTTGCTCTGAGTAAAAAACATGGAATCACTTTGTCCTTAGAGATATATTCACCTGTTAAAAGAGGTTCCTGAACTCATCACCAGAACTCATCATTAACATCTGAGTTTTTCTGCCTTCAACAGAAGTTTCACTTTAAATAATAAAAGACAATAAATTTATCAAAGTTAAAAGTTGTAGTCTGATGATGTGATGGGTCAATATTTCTGGATTTAGTGAAGAGAAATGGGGATAAAGACAAGCATGTGATCATCCCGCGGGACTTATCCAGGTAACTTCATCCTCAAAGCTGGACTTTCTGCGTGGAAGGGGGCTTGCTTCGCCATGGCAACGGAGGCTAGAAGTTTAAGCCTGGCCACTGCAGAGATCTGAGAGCCTAGAACGGGAAGAGGTACAGAAATCTCAGCTTTGTCCTTCTGGAATCTCTAAATTTCTTCTTGAGTAATAAAATTAGAAAATTAAGTTTATGTTTTAATAAAATCAACAAACTCTTCAGACGACAACTTGAGGTTGTCGTCTGAAGAAATCAAAGAACCTTTATAACTTGTTTTTTTTTAAGACATTTGCAGTAAACCCACTCAAGATATTTCTTATCTTCATTTTGTGAAAAGAGCATTTATCCGTCAGGACGCCATCTGAAGGGCTCGAACTGTCGTAAACTGCATGTTTCAAATTCAACTGTATCACAAAAAGTGGCACCAGAATATGGAAATAAATAAAAATACTAAAAACATTCAAACCAAAGCAAATACATGTTAAATAAAATACATCGTCAACCTTTTACATGTAAAACCATGTGATGTTTACGTGTGTGAAGCATGCAGGACACGCGTCCACTGTATATTTTGAAAATGTGAAACCCTTATAACAACATATGATGCCCATGTTCATACGATTACATGTGAAACCCACGTAAATGTGGCCTTATTATTAAAGCTCGTGTAGGAACAAAAACCGGTGTACGCCAAATATAATCAACTTTTCTGATTGATACAAACATTTGACGGGAAAATGAACAGGATTTACAGGAAAAAGGGAGATGATGTTAATAAGAAGCTGAACCAGTAAAACATGTTCAGTCATTGTGAAACAAAACTTCATGTTATAAAATCCATCCAGATAAATAAGGAGCCAGTCTGCTGCCAGCATGTAGCAGCCAGTGTGGAAAGTAGCTTTGGTCCTTCATTCCAGCAGAGCGGGACCAGACTGGAGGCTGGAGGTCTAGAAGTGATGCTACGCTAACGAAACACACAGGAGAAGTATTTCCTTTTATTTATTTATTCTTACACAATGTTTTTATTGTTGTCCTCATTTCTGTCCAGACGGTCTTTATTTCCCGCAACTCCTTGTCCACCTGGTTAATAGCGGTGATGGTGTCCCTCTGCACCGCCCACCCAGCTGGAGCGCCGCCCACCCTGGAACACCCAGCAACTAGAAAGAAATATTATTTAACACTAAAACTGCTACCAGTCTCAGATTTATCTGTATATATTTATTTTATAAGTTAAATCACGATAACATTACTGTCATTTAGCAGATGCTTTTAACTTGTCTGGGAATCGAACTTCGGCCTTCCACAAGGGAGACAGATGCTCTACCGAGTACGTTGACAGGATCAGCAACCTGCTGCCACTATTCTTCCTTTCTGACACCAGTAATGTCCACGCCGTGTCCACCAATTAAATATTTTTAAATTTGTCAACGGGGTTCATCAGGATCTCTGTCTCACATCCGAAAAATTCCACTTCTTAACTCCTTTTACCCCCTGAGCCATCATGGAAATGATGTGATGTATATGTATTACAGGCGTCCACCTGACCATTTATAGCCACCATGTGGGCGGGGCAAGGCGTTCCCTCACGTGCGCCAGCTTTAGAATTGATTCTGATTTATGAACGGAAACTGGTGGAGGATATGCGTGCGCACGCTTGGATAAATCTGAAAGTAGAAGTGTGCAGCATTTGCTTTTTGCGCAGCAGACGCCGCCTGTAGTTTGCTTTGCTACGCTCAGTTTGATAAATGAGGTCCTGGAAGGCTGGAAGGTCCTGACTGTCCACAGACTTCCTGAATCTTTTCCCAGCATCCTGATCTGCAGTTACCACAGACCAACGCTCTCTGTAACCAGTCCTTGAGACATATTTGTTGAACTTATTGATGATTCTCATGATGGGGTTTTGGACCAAAGTGGTGAGAAACAACCCATCCTTTTATAGCCAGTCCTGACACCCTCACCGGTCACCAGCTAGTCTGAATAAGCCTGTAACTGGACAGTCTAGAAACTTTCTGTCCTTATTTGACTCCAGAACATTTTACTGACTTTCTGCAGCAGATTCTGCATCTGTACTTTTCCAGCCTTTGTAGAAATTAAGTTTGTTTGTTTAGCAGTAATGAAAAATGAAGCATCCACAAAACTCTCTCTGTTTTTGACCTTAGCTAGGCCAGACCACCCCCTCCTTCAGCCCCCCGCCCTGAGTCTCCACCCGTCCTGACTGGGTCTGGACTTCGGGGACGTACAGCTGCACATGACGCCACCTCCCAGGAATCCTGGCCAGGCTGCTGTTCGCCCGCTGTCCCCGCTGTAACGCTTCCCCTGCTGCTCGGGCCTAATGAGCTGATCTGGAAGCAGTTTGTGGAGATGAATTCTTTCTTTCTTCTCTCTGCTCCCGACACTTTGACCCAAAACTCAAACACAGTTCAGAGGAAAAAAACGAGCGAGCTTTTCACTTTGCACACCCCTCAGACTCAAACTGCAGGCTGGGAAGAAGGAAAAAGGAGTTAAATGAGTGGAAGAGGAGGGAGTTTCCTCCCTCCTCTCACCTGCTGTTAAACACTGGTTTCCATGGCAACGCTCCAGAATGGGAAACAAACAGTTCCACATTGTGAAAGAAGGCCTTCACAGCGACTCTGTTCCACAGCGTTGGATCAGCTGAGACATCAACAATGATCATTAGTCTGGAAGCGGATCATCAGGCCTGGTCCTGGAGGGCCAGGGTCCTGCAGGTTTTAGAAGTTTCCCTGCAGCAACACAGCTGATTCAGTCTCGGTTTGATTTAAAGCTCTGCAAACGTCTACTAATTAGAAATAGAAATAGAAAATACTTTATTAATCCCTTTGGAGAGTCCTCAGGGAAATTTGGGAATTACCCACTGATTAGATTCAGTGTGTTACAGCAGGGAAACTACTAAAACCTGCAGGACCCCAGACCAGGACTGAGGATCCCTGGGTTAGAAGGTCATTTCAAACTATCTGGAGTCCATCGTTCTGAAGAGAGCCAATCCTTCCAGGAGAGCATGTTGCTGCAAGTTCAGCCTGAAGTCAGACGGTACAAAGTCCAAGCTCCTGCTTTACTTTCCGTTCATGTTCATCTGAGGCTTCGTACCAGATTTTAGCCGCCGGCTAATTTCCGTCTGCAGTCTTAGGCCAGGTAAAAAAATACAGTAAAAAAACAATAGAATGCCATTAAATACCCGACTATCACACTAAAGCTATAAAACCTTACATTCATTGTTAATTTTTTTTTCTAACCTGTCCAGCATCGTAGCAGCAGAATGATGGTTGGGGGAGGTTTATGGGTAAAAGGCTCCTCTTGATGATCTGATTCATTTATTTATTTATTTTACTTTGAATCATGGAATCTATGCAATCCTGCTGGAAGAGAGCAAAATTCCCAGAGGAGAGGACGTCCCTCTGGATGGTGAGGTGCTAGCAGCACTAGGCACCCCCGTTCTCCAGGAGGCCCCCCCAGGACAAGCCAGGCCAGAGGCAGCCGCCCCCCCCCACGACCGGGCCCCCCAATTTCCTTTTAACAGCCATTAAAACAACCACATATGTAGAACTTAACACAAAAACCTCTTCATTCATGTTAAAAGCGCTGGTTCATCAAAAACCATTTTCTTTAATACCATGTGAAAGGTTCTGAAAAACATTGTGTTGTCATGGCAACAAGAAGTTTATTCCACTCCTTAACCCTAAATGAAAAAGCAGGTTGTGTCTCTTTGTGTTTGCAAAGAATCGAGGCGTTGACAGGATCCAGGCAAAGTCCAGGGCTGGGCCAGGCCCTTCAGAGTGGACCAAAGCTCCTCCAGCCCTAACGTCGTCCAGGAAGCAGGAACTGCAACTTCCTGCTGATGACGGAGCTTCTACATCTGCTGGATCCGGAGGATCATAAAATGTCATGTTTTGTTTATCTGAGGTTGGATTTCCATCATGTCCTGATACATAAAACCTCAGAATGAACAGTGTTCTTCATTTTTCACATGATGCAGATCATTTTGTTATCAGATAAAATTCCTTTGACTTCATTTTCCTGACGCCATCCAGATGTTTAGACCTCGTCTTGGAAAAATCTGTGAATAAATGTTGATGTAGAGACAAACCCGCCTCAGTCCAGCTCTGAATTCCTTCACAACTCGCTAATAACAGACGCTACCTGCAGACTTTCATCCAGCAGCAGCAGGAAAAGTGAACTCAGAGCACCTGCAGGCTGCGCCAAGTCTTTGCCCTGAGTTCCGACTCTCAGGCAGAACTCAGGAGATACAGAAAGCTCCAGATCTTTCTATTGCTTTAAGTCTGCTCTGATCACATCTTCATTTTCTTTTTTCTGTTGAGTCTGAGCTTCTATTCAGTGTTTTACTGTTTTCATTGTTTGTCCAACAAAAGCTGGAAGACTCAGAGGAGACTCGGCTTGTCTTCAGACTTACTGAAATCACGAGTTTTTTCTGGAAAAAAAGTGTGAATTACAGGAATTTCACAGAAAAGGCTCTCATCTGGATAATAAGGGGATGGGGGAAGTGTTGGCTGCTGCAGTGAATAAAATTAGTTTGTTTTTAGTTATTAATAGTTTAGAAAGTTCTTCCTGGAAGGAGGAAAAGCCCTCATGTGGAGTCTTGTTGACAAAGCTGCAGCGCTATCTGTAAAAACAAATGTTTCTCCAGAGTTTTGCTCCGACTGTCACTCCTCAGCTCCTCAGGCAGGACCATTAAAGACCGATTAAACCAGATTAGACCAAATGACCAGCAGCTCCTCTCATTCCTCTGGGAACTGAGCTGTGAAAGACGCGTAAACAGCAGCTGACTGATGCAGAAATGCTGGAGCTGATCATCATTTTTACTGCTTGTTTCATCAACTGTTATCTCATCTACTCTCCAGATTTTTCCAGACAAACCTTCATCTCAGACTGAAAGCGTGTTTACTCTGAGCTGACGCTCCACCAGCATCAGGGGGGTTTGTAGCAGGCAGGAAGCAGCCTGACAGTCTGAGCTCAGGGTTAATCCCTCAGGCTCTCTCTCCGCACAGCTGGAGACAGTCTGCTTCTGGAGTTTCTGCTGGTCCCCTGCAGGACTGAACAAGGACAAAAACTGAACCACAGAGAGACTCAGAAGCTGCTCATCACCTCCGATCTGTGCCAACTGATGAAGAAAGCACAACTTTATGACTTCAGTCATCACCGGGTTCTGAATCGAGCCTCCGTTCTTTTCCAGCTGTTCTGGTGTAGACCTGCTGCGTGAGCCAGTTTTATCCTGGCTTTAGCTGTCAGACAGATGGACTCACATCTGACTCTAGAATCCTCTTAATGTCTGCAAAGTCTGCAAGCCCTGCAGAACAAGCCCAGACCATCATCCCTCCACCACCGTGCTGACAGCTGTTATGAGGTGTTTAAGGACCAGACATGTCCACTCTGGTCTGGTCTGTCCAGAGGACCTTGTTCCAGCAGTCTTGTGGTTTGTTCAGATGCAGCATGCCAGCCTAAGCCGTGTTTTTAAATCCTGCAACCCTTCCTAACAAGCCGTACTGGGTCAGTCTTTTTCTAACTAGTCCAGGGGTGTCCAGCCCCGGTCCTCAAGGGCCACAATCCTGCAGGTTTTTGATGTGTCCCTGCTCCAAAACCACCTGACTCAAACTGATGGGTCATTGTGCAAAACTTAATAAGCTGTTGGATCCATTTCATTTGAGTCATGTGTGCTGAAGCAGGAAACATTGAAAACCTGCAGGACGGCGTCCCTCCAGGACCGACTTTGGGCACCCTGAACTAGACTATGCTGAGGCCTGGTCCTTCCCACACTGATGCACACAGACCTGCAGACCCTGAAGACAAATCAACGTTTAGTTGTTGATTTCAAGACATTCTGCTTGGTGAAGCATGATTAATGTTTGCTTCAATAATTTGATTGAATATTAGTAACTGTTCAATAACTAATAACTAGTAGCTCCTACCTCCACCCGACAGCAGCTAAGTCATCTTTTTCTGGTTGGGAAATGACCTCCTAACCCTTCCCAGATCGATGCATTTTTATAAGGATTCCAGGCTTCAGTTCATTTTACTTGAAAAGAAAACATTGTTTTTCCACATTTCTGCGAGTTATTATTAAACATTTTAAACATTTATCTTCAGCATCATAATTTGACTCAAATGTGTTGATATAAAGGTTTGTTTTTTCTGTCTTTCCAACTCATAAACCAGCAGAAGCTGCGGGATAAAAACTGGATTTCCTTCCTCTCAGGTTCGGTCAGTAGAAACAAGGTCTCTCTCTCTCTCTCTCTCTCTCTCTCTCTCTCTCTCTCTCTCTCTCTCTCTCTCTCTCTCTCGCTCTCTCGCTGCAGGGAGGCAGAGCGCGCGCTGGCTGCAGTTCCCAGCTGGGCTCGTGACCGTTAGTTTCTCCAGCAGCGGCTCGGTCGGTCAGGATCGGTTCTCTCTGCGGCGGCTTCGCTCTTCTCCTCCCCGCTCCGGGCAGCAGTTCCCCGGCGTGGACCCAGCCTCTTCTCTCGGTCCCTCCGGACCTTAAACCCTCTTCACACCCCTTCCAACGGAGTTCGGTTCAGCTCGGATCAGACTCTGTATCTCTTTTAAAGTTTATTATTATTATTATTTCTGGTTCTGGTTTGCTTCCTCCCGGATCAATATGGGCTGGATAGTTCCGGTTCTGGTCTCAGTCATCTGTGCCAAGTTAACGGCTGGAGTTCCGGACGGAGCGGACGTTCAAGGTAACGGAACCGAACCCGATCCATGATGTTTCATCAGTTATTAACTTCATGGAAAGTTCATTTCTTCACGCTTTTCTGGTTTTATTTTCTTTGTTAGAGTTGAAATAGAATAAAAACCGTCAAAGAAGTGAAGTTAGAAGTAACTGTCAGGCTGTTTTATTTAGTCTAAACATTTTAGACTTTATACAAACCCAATTCCAAAAACATGAAATTAAAACAGAATCTCATCAACTCATATTTTTGATTTTTATAACCAACATGTCAGATGATGAAACTGAGACGTTTCACCATGTGATGAAAATATGAGCTGATAGTGAATCTGATGGAAAAAGCTGGAACAGGAGCAACAAAAGGCTGGAAAAGTACCTGGTACAAACCAGAAACACCTGGAGGAGCATTGGACAACTAACCAGGTTACCTGGCAACAGGTCAGTAACATGACTGGTATAAAAGGAGCATTTCAGAGAGGCAGAGTCTCTCACATGGAAAGATGGACAGAGCTTCACCAATCTGAGACAAACTGGATCTAAAAGCTATGAAGATCCACCATCTACAGTGTAGAATATCATCACTAGATTCAGAGAATCAGGAGGAACCTCTGTGTGCATGGGACAAGGCTGGATGCTGGTGATGTTCTGCATTAAAAGCAGACGTGATTCTCTACTGGAAACCACTGCATGGACTCAGGAAGACGTCCAGAAACCACTGTCTGTGAACATAGTTCACCCTGAAACCCACAAATGCAGGTTAAAGCTCCATCATGCAGAGAAGAAGCCAGATGTGAACAGGATCCAGAACCTCAGCCTTCTCTGAAATTCTAAGCATCAGCAGCCAGTCCAGAAATGTATATTATACTTTTATTTCTTCTTAAACTGCTCTGATGACAGAATCTGGGCTGAAACATGGATGGTCCATTACAGTTGCTGACCTCCGTCTGCTGAGTGCAGTCTGGTGACGGAAAAAGCACAATTTATGGAAAATGTTGACTTTTTCAGCATGGAAGCAATAACTTGATCCTCTTTGAAACAGATGCAGGTTAGAAAAGTGGGAACAGTGTAGTACTTTGGATAGATGGAGAAGGAAAAATGCTTTAGTGATTGGTGTGTTTTCTCTGTACATAAAACAGACATTACAACAGCAGAGATATTGATGCCTTAGTTCCTGGTGTGATAGATGAAGCAGGTGGTGGAAACCTTCCTCAGAGGTTTTCTCCATATTGACATGACAGCATCACACAGTTGCTGCAGGTTTGTCGGCTGCATCCATGATGAGAATCTCCCGTTCCACCACATCCCAAAGCTGCTCTACTGGACTGAGATCTGGTGGCTGTGGAGGTCGTTGGAGTCCAGTGAACTCATCGTCATGTTCTAGAAAGCAGGTGGAGATGATCTGAGCTTTGTGACATGGTGCATTATCCTGCTGCTTCACGGTTTGACGTGTTGTGTTCAGAGAAGGTGTTCTGCATACCTCGGCTGGAACGGTCTGGAACTGGATCAGGGTTCTGATGGTCTGGGGTCGGATCAGGGTTCTGTGATGGTCTGGGGCTGGATCAGGGTTCTGATGATTCTAGACCACATCTTTCCAGGGACGATGAAGAACAGCCTTCTGCTACATTCCAGTATCTTGGCTGTGGAAGAGGAGAGTACTGGACTGACCTGCCAGGATCCACAACTGTTGGATACCTGAAGACGTGTTTGCAGGATGAAGCTGAAACCCTTCATCACTCTGCATCCTCCATGTTAGAAGGTCCTGGAAGTGTTGGGAGAAGGAACGGGAACGTTACGGAGGAAAAAGATTAAAAAATGTTTAAAATAAATGAAGCTGATGAGACACCATAAAAAATGTTGGGATTCCTCCATCAGGATGTAAATCTGTTCTTCACTGGTCCATGCATCTAACTTCAGTAGACTGGACTACTGTAACACTGTCCTCACAGCTCTCCCTAAAGTCCACTAAGACCAGGAAAGTAGATCCTAGAACTCCAGTCCTCACTACGACCAGGAACATCGATCCTAGAACTCCAGTCCTCACTACGACCAGGAAAGTAGATCCTAGAACTCCAGTCCTCACTTAGACCAGGAAAGTAGATCCTAGAACTCCAGTCCTCACTAACACCAGGAACATAGATCCTAGAACTCCAGTCCTCACTAACACCAGGAACATAGATCCTAGAACTCCAGTCCTCACTACGACCAGGAACATAGATCCTAGAACTCCAGTCCTCACTTAGACCAGGGGTCTCATTTATAAAACTGTGCGTAGGATTCTTACTAAAAGTGTACTTACGCCCAAAACCGGAAGTTGGCGTACGCCATAAAATATTCTGATTTATAAAACCGTGCGTACGCACAGGTGCAAGCAATTTCCCCTTTATAAATCACACTCGTCCTTGAAGTTTGCGCAGGTGAATTTGGCTCATGTTCCGCCCACTACACGCCCACTTTCCACCATAAATGGTCAATGCAAAGTACCTCAGCGTGTATTAAAATGAGCCAGCTGATCCATGTTGTGATCCACGAACAATGGCAACCGCAGGGAAGCGAACCAAAAAACGCAACTTCACAGAGGCAGAAATCGATGCATTAGTGAGTGAGGTGGAGAGTCGAAAAATGATTTTGTTTGGTAGCCACAGTAGTGGTGTGACAAATAAGAGTAAGTGTCGTGAGTGGCAACACATAGTTACCTCAGTTAACTCTGTGAGCGGGACAGAGCGGACCATGGCGAGATCAAAAAGAAACCATCAATGAACTGAAGGAAATCAGAACAACACTGCATAATTTGTGTGACATTATGTTCGACATTTCAAACACATTAAAAGAGCTTGTGAAAAAGTGAACCTTATTGTCTGCTTAATCGCTGCATGACCTCCTCACGGAGCCGTGCCCCGTGTTGGAACTCCCTGTGTCTGGGAGGGGGCTGTGGGTGAGGGTCGGCATTCCGAGGAGGGGGGAGGCCAGGAGGTAGTTGGATGCCGTGCCTCAGTGCCAGGTTGTGCAGCACGCCACACGCCCTCACGATCCTGCGCACCTTTTGGGGATGGTACAATAATCTACCCCCTGACGCATCCAGACACCCCCACCGGCATTTTAAAAGGCCGATGGCGCGCTCTACAGTTGAGCGCGCACGGGAGTGAGCGGTATTGAACAGGGTCTCCTCTGCGCTCTGGGGGTTTGGGAAGGGGGTCAGGAGCCAGCGCCGGAGGGGGTAGCCACTGTCCCCTGCATTTCAATGAAACAGTGCATCAGTGGTCTGCATCTGGCTAAGCTGGTTGTCAATATAAAGTTATTGTCTTACCAAGAAGCCAGCCATCACGTACAGCGCCTGCCTGCAGTCTCTTCTCTACACTGCTTTGCGCTAGGATGTAAGAGTCATGTGTAGAGCCAGGCCATCGTGCAACTACATTTGTCAACATCATGTTGGATTGACATATGACTTGAACATTGATAGTATGCACATGCTTCCTATTGACATACATGAATTCATCGACATATGGGGCCCTTATAGCAATATGAGTGCAGTCAATTGCGCCGATTACATTAGGAAAACCGGACATTGCTGCAAATTGCCTTTTAATGTCGGCCTGTTCTCCTGCAATTAGAGAAATTGGATGTGGAAGAGTGTAGCAGGACGCATAGACAGCGGAGACGGGTTATGAACTCTTGCCGGGTTGAAGTCATGCACGCTGACCAGTGAGCCGAAATCACATCTGCGGTCATACAGCCAGAGCGCAAAATTAATTGGAGACATGGTGACAGGACCCCACGCTGCCACAAGAGGACTCTGGATGCAGTGTGTTGTTAATTCCCCACCTCTCCATCTGTGTCGCCAATTCCCCCAGCCTCCAAAACCAGCGTACGCATGGGTCAGAGCTGCCGTGAAAGACCGCACATTTTCACGTCAAGTGTGTTTTTTATAAATCACAACCTTTGCGTGAAAAGAGGCGTACGCCAGTTTCAGGCCCCATTTTGTGCGTACGCAACGGTTATAAATGAGACCCCAGGAAAGTAGATTCTAGAACTCCAGTTCTCACTAAGACCAGGAACATAGATCCTAGAACTCCAGTCCTCACTACGACCAGGAACATAGATCCTAGAACTCCAGTCCTCACTACGACCAGGAAAGTAGATCCTAGAACTCCAGTCCTCACTAAGACCAGGAACATAGATCCTAGAACTCCATTCCTCACTAAGACCAGGAAAGTAGATCCTAGAACTCCAGTCCTCACTAAGACCAGGAACATAGATCCTAGAACTCCATTCCTCACTAAGACCAGGAACATAGATCCTAGAACTCCAGTCCTCACTTAGACCAGGAAAGTAGATCCTAGAACTCCAGTCCTCACTTAGACCAGGAAAGTAGATTCTAGAACTCTAGTTCTCACTACGACCAGGAACATAGATCCTAGTACACCAGTCCTCACTACGACCAGGAACATAGATCCTAGAACTCCAGTCCTCATTACGGCCAGGAAAGTAGATCCTAGAACTCCAGTCCCCACTAAGACCAGGAAAGTAGATCCTAGAACTCCAGTCCTCACTAAGACCAGGAACATAGATCCTAGAACTCCAGTCCTCACTTAGACCAGGAAAGTAGATCCTAGAACTCCAGTTCTCACTAAGACCAGGAACATAGATCCTAGAACTCCAGTCCTCACTACGACCAGGAACATCGATCCTAGAACTCCAGTCCTCACTACGACCAGGAAAGTAGATCCTAAAACTCCAGTCCTCACTTAGACCAGGAAAGTAGATCCTAGAACTCCAGTCCTCAATAAGACCAGGAACATAGATCGTAGAACTCCAGTCCTCACTTAGACCGGGAAAGTAGATCCTAGAACTCCAGTCTTCACTAACACCAGGAAAGTAGACCCTAGAACTCCAGTCCTCACTAAGACCAGGAACATAGATCCTAGAACTCCAGTCCTCACTAAGACCAGGAAAGTAGATCCTAGAACTCCAGTCCTTACTAAAACCAGGAAAGTAGATTCTAGAACTCCAGTCCTCACTACGACCAGGAACATAGATCCTAGAACTCCAGTCCTCACTTAGACCAGGAACATAGATCCTAGAACTCCAGTCCTCACTAAGACCAGGAAAGTAGATCCTAGAACTCCAGTCCTCACTACGACCAGGAACATAGATCCTAGAACTCCAGTCCTCACTACGACCAGGAAAGTAGATTCTAGAACTCCAGTCCTCACTACGACCAGGAACATAGATCCTAGAACTCCAGTCCTCACTTAGACCAGGAACATAGATCCTAGAACTCCAGACCCCACTACGACCAGGAAAGTAGATCCTAGAACTCCAGTCCTCACTAAGACCAGGAACATAGATCCTAGAACTCCATTCCTCACTAAGACCAGGAAAGTAGATCCTAGAACTCCAGTCCTCACTAAGACCAGGAACATAGATCCTAGAACTCCAGTCCTTACTTAGACCAGGAACATAGATCCTAGAACTCCAGTCCTCACTTAGACCAGGAAAGTAGATTCTAGAACTCCAGTTCTCACTAAGACCAGGAACATAGATCCTAGAACTCCAGTCCTCACTACGACCAGGAACATAGATCCTAGAACTCCAGTCCTCACTACGACCAGGAAAGTAGATCCTAGAACTCCAGTCCTCACTACGACCAGGAAAGTAGATCCTAGAACTCCAGTCCTCACTAAGACCAGGAACATAGATCCTAGAACTCCAGTCCTCACTTAGACCAGGAAAGTAGATTCTAGAACTCCAGTTCTCACTAAGACCAGGAACATAGATCCTAGAACTCCAGTCCTCACTACGACCAGGAACATCGATCCTAGAACTCCAGTCCTCCTACGACCAGGAACATAGATCCTAGAACTCCAGTCCTCACTAAGACCAGGAAAGTAGATTCTAGAACTCCAGTCCTCACTAAGACCAGGAAAGTAGATTCTAGAACTCCAGTTCTCACTAAGACCAGGAAAGTAGATTCTAGAACTCCAGTTCTCACTAAGACCAGGAACATAGATCCTAGAACTCCAGTCCTCACTTAGACCAGGAAAGTAGATTCTAGAACTCCAGTTCTCACTAAGACCAGGAACATAGATCCTAGAACTCCAGTCCTCACTACGACCAGGAACATCGATCCTAGAACTCCAGTCCTCACTACGACCAGGAACATAGATCCTAGAACTCCAGTCCTCACTAAGACCAGGAAAGTAGATTCTAGAACTCCAGTCCTCACTAAGACCAGGAAAGTAGATTCTAGAACTCCAGTTCTCACTAAGACCAGGAAAGTAGATTCTAGAACTCCAGTTCTCACTAAGACCAGGAACATAGATCCTAGAACTCCAGTCCTCACTTAGACCAGGAAAGTAGATTCTAGAACTCCAGTTCTCACTAAGACCAGGAACATAGATCCTAGAACTCCAGTCCTCACTACGACCAGGAACATCGATCCTAGAACTCCAGTCCTCACTACGACTAGGAACATAGATCCTAGAACTCCAGTCCTCACTACGACTAGGAAAGTAGATTCTAGAACTCCAGTCCTCACTAAGACCAGGAAAGTAGATTCTAGAACTCCAGTTCTCACTAAGACCAGGAAAGTAGATTCCAGAACTCCAGTTCTCACTAAGACCAGGAACATAGATCCTAGAACTCCAGTCCTCACTAAGACCAGGAACATAGATCCTAGAACTCCAGTCCTCACTTAGACCAGGAAAGTAGATTCTAGAACTCCAGTTCTCACTAAGACCAGGAACATAGATCCTAGAACTCCAGTCCTCACTTAGACCAGGAACATAGATCCTAGAACTCCAGTCCTCACTAAGACCAGGAACATAGATCCTAGAACTCCATTCCTCACTAAGACCAGGAAAGTAGATCCTAGAACTCCAGTCCTCAATAAGACCAGGAACATAGATCCTAGAACTCCAGTCCTCACTTAGACCAGGAAAGTAGATCCTAGAACTCCAGTCTTCACTAACACCAGGAAAGTAGACCCTAGAACTCCAGTCCTCACTAAGACCAGGAACATAGATCCTAGAACTCCAGTCCTCACTAAGACCAGGAAAGTAGATCCTAGAACTCCAGTCCTTACTAAAACCAGGAAAGTAGATTCTAGAACTCCAGTCCTCACTACGACCAGGAACATAGATCCTAGAACTCCAGTCCTCACTTAGACCAGGAACATAGATCCTAGAACTCCAGTCCTAACTAAGACCAGGAAAGTAGATCCTAGAACTCCAGTCCTCACTACGACCAGGAACATAGATCCTAGAACTCCAGTCCTCACTACGACCAGGAAAGTAGATTCTAGAACTCCAGTCCTCACTACGACCAGGAACATAGATCCTAGAACTCCAGTCCTCACTTAGACCAGGAACATAGATCCTAGAACTCCAGTCCTCACTACGACCAGGAAAGTAGATCCTAGAACTCCAGTCCTCACTTAGACCAGGAACATAGATCCTAGAACTCCATTCCTCACTAAGACCAGGAAAGTAGATCCTAGAACTCCAGTCCTCACTAAGACCAGGAACATAGATCCTAGAACTCCAGTCCTTACTTAGACCAGGAACATAGATCCTAGAACTCCAGTCCTCACTTAAACCAGGAAAGTAGATTCTAGAACTCCAGTTCTCACTAAGACCAGGAACATAGATCCTAGAACTCCAGTCCTCACTACGACCAGGAACATAGATCCTAGAACTCCAGTCCTCACTACGACCAGGAAAGTAGATCCTAGAACTCCAGTCCTCACTACGACCAGGAAAGTAGATCCTAGAACTCCAGTCCTCACTAAGACCAGGAACATAGATCCTAGAACTCCAGTCCTCACTTAGACCAGGAAAGTAGATTCTAGAACTCCAGTTCTCACTAAGACCAGGAACATAGATCCTAGAACTCCAGTCCTCACTACGACCAGGAACATCGATCCTAGAACTCCAGTCCTCACTACGACCAGGAACATAGATCCTAGAACTCCAGTCCTCACTAAGACGAGGAAAGTAGATTCTAGAACTCCAGTCCTCACTAAGACCAGGAAAGTAGATTCTAGAACTCCAGTTCTCACTAAGACCAGGAAAGTAGATTCTAGAACTCCAGTTCTCACTAAGACCAGGAACATAGATCCTAGAACTCCAGTCCTCACTTAGACCAGGAAAGTAGATTCTAGAACTCCAGTTCTCACTAAGACCAGGAACATAGATCCTAGAACTCCAGTCCTCACTACGACCAGGAACATCGATCCTAGAACTCCAGTCCTCACTACGACCAGGAACATAGATCCTAGAACTCCAGTCCTCACTAAGACCAGGAAAGTAGATTCTAGAACTCCAGTCCTCACTAAGACCAGGAAAGTAGATTCTAGAACTCCAGTTCTCACTAAGACCAGGAAAGTAGATTCTAGAACTCCAGTTCTCACTAAGACCAGGAACATAGATCCTAGAACTCCAGTCCTCACTTAGACCAGGAAAGTAGATTCTAGAACTCCAGTTCTCACTAAGACCAGGAACATAGATCCTAGAACTCCAGTCCTCACTACGACCAGGAACATCGATCCTAGAACTCCAGTCCTCACTAAGACCAGGAACATAGATCCTAGAACTCCAGTCCTCACTAAGACTAGGAAAGTAGATTCTAGAACTCCAGTCCTCACTAAGACCAGGAAAGTAGATTCTAGAACTCCAGTTCTCACTAAGACCAGGAAAGTAGATTCTAGAACTCCAGTTCTCACTAAGACCAGGAACATAGATCCTAGAACTCCAGTCCTCACTAAGACCAGGAACATAGATCCTAGAACTCCAGTCCTCACTTAGACCAGGAAAGTAGATTCTAGAACTCCAGTTCTCACTAAGACCAGGAACATAGATCCTAGAACTCCAGTCCTCACTTAGACCAGGAACATAGATCCTAGAACTCCAGTCCTCACTACGACCAGGAAAGTAGATCCTAGAACTCCAGTCCTCACTAAGACCAGGAACATAGATCCTAGAACTCCATTCCTCACTAAGACCAGGAAAGTAGATCCTAGAACTCCAGTCCTCACTAAGACCAGGAACATAGATCCTAGAACTCCAGTCCTCACTTAGACCAGGAAAGTAGATTCTAGAACTCCAGTTCTCACTAAGACCAGGAACATAGATCCTAGAACTCCAGTCCTCACTACGACCAGGAACATCGATCCTAGAACTCCAGTCCTCACTACGACCAGGAAAGTAGATCCTAGAACTCCAGTCCTCATTTAGACCAGGAAAGTAGATCCTAGAACTCCAGTCCTCACTAAGACCAGGAACATAGATCCTAGAAATCCAGTCCTCACTTAGACCAGGAACATAGATTCTAGAACTCCAGTCCTCACTAAGACCAGGAACATAGATCCTAGAACTCCAGTCCTCACTTAGACCAGGAAAGTAGATTCTAGAACTCCTGTTCTCACTAAGACCAGGAACATAGATCCTAGAACTCCAGTCCTCACTACGACCAGGAACATAG